>NC_090365.1:1096420-1216420 GCF_035084215.1 Heptranchias perlo | reverse complement strand
TGTACTCATAGAATCTTAACAGCACAGAAGGAGGCTATTCGGCCCATCGTGACCGTGCCGGCTCATCGTCTGGATGTTTTACTATGTTAAAGGTGCGATATAAATGCAAGTTGTTATTGTTATACAGTAACACAAGTATTCCTTTACGTGAAGTATCTCCCCCCCCGGCCCCCCCGTCCCCTGAATTTGACCTGACTGGTCACCAGCCGATCACCAGATTATTCTGACTGTAAGTCAGACAGATGGTAATTGGGTATAATTGAGAAAAACTGGTATCGTAATTAATCTCCGGAGACTCGACAGATGGACCAGCAATGAGATGTGCACAAACGGTGGAGTTACTGGCAGGAATTAAAGAAACACCTTCCATCAGGAGGATCGGGAAGTGCTCCTTCACAGAAACATCACCTGGGATCTTTAGACTGAATGACGAAGTGGGCCTGTGGGTTGGATGAACCCCCAACTTGTCTTTTTTCTTTTAATAATTGTTTCCCTTGATTTTTAAAATTCCACCCAAAATTTTGTTTTAAAAAGAGAACTATTAGCTGTGCAGAAATAAATGGCACGGCTACCTAGAAAATGAAATGTAAAAAATAGGCCTTAACCTACTCAAATAAATAAAAAATAAGGGAAAGATTTGCATTTATGTAGCGGTTTTCACGAGCTCAGGATGTCCCGAAGCGCTTTACAGCCAATGAAGTACTTTTTTTGAAGTGTAGTCACTGTTGTAAAGTAGGAGACAGCAGCCAATTTGCTCACAGCAAGCTCCCACAAACAGCAAAGAGATAATGACCAGATAATCTGCTTTCTTTTAGTGATGTTGGTCGAGGGATAAATATTGGCCAGGACACCGGGGAGAACTCCCCTACTCTTTTTCGAAATAGTGCCATGGGATCTTTTACATCCACCTGAGAGGGCAGACGGGGCCTCGGTTTAACGTCTCTTCAGAAAGACGGCATCTCTGACAGTGCAGCACTCCCTCAGTACTGCACTGGGAGGGTTAGCCTAGATCTTGTGCTCAAGTCTCTGGAGTGGGACTAGAACTCACAAGCTTCTGACTCACACAGAGTGCTACCCACTGAGCCATGGCTGGCTTAGTAACAGTGATTCAGGCCAGCAAGATTCCAGGCTTGATCCCCTGTCTCTGTTGAGTTAGCTGATGGATGGAGTGGAGCAGGGGAGGACTGGCCATATACCAATTTGGAGATTTCCCGAGTGCCTCCATGAATGGTTCCATGAATATTGGCATTGCCTTTTACCATGAGAATCACCAAGAATGCCGTGCCCTTCAGAGGAGCCAGTCCGCCCCTGGAGTGGAGGTAGGTGGCGCTACAGTTAACTTTTTCCAAACCATTCACTATCTCATTTCCTGTTTCAGATCACCTTAGACCATAAGAGATAGGATCAGGAGTAGGCCATTCGGCCCCTCGAGCCTGCTCCGCCATTTTAATGAGATCATGGCTGATCTGATTTTTACCTCAACTCCACTTTCCCGCCTTTTCCCCATATCCTTTGACTCCCTCGCTGATCAAAAATTTGTCTAACTCAGCCTTGAATGTATTCAATGACTCAGCCTCCACAGCTTTTTGGGGTAAAGAATTCCAAAGATTCACGACCCTCTGGGAGAAGAAATTCCTCCTCATTTCCGTCTTAAACGGGCGACCCCTTATTCTGAGACTATGCCCCCTAGTTTTAGATTCCCCCATGAGGGGTAACATCCTCTCAGCATCTGCCCTACCGAGTCCCTTCGGAATCTTATATATATAAGATATATATATGTAAATAATATATATAAATAAGATCTCCTCTCAATCTTCTAAACTCCAATGAGTATAGACCCAACCTGTTCAATCTTTCCTCATAAGACAACCCTTCCATACTTGGAATCAACCTAGTGAACCTTCTCTGAACTGCCTCCAATGCAAGTATGTCCTTCCTTAAATAAGGGCACCAGAACTGTACGCGGTACTCCAGGTGTGGTCTCACCAGCACCCTGTACAGTTGGAGCATGACTTCCCTGCTTTTATACTCCATCCCCCCAGAAATAAAGGCCAACATTCCGTTTGCCTTCCAGATTACCTGCTGCACCTGTATAATGACTTTTTGTGTTTCATGTACAAGGACATCCAGATCCCTCTGTACCGCAGCATTTTGTCATTCAAATAATATTTTGCTTTTTTATTTTTCCTCCCAAAGTGGATGACTTCACATTTTCCCACATTATATTCCATCTGCCAAATTTTTGCCCATTCGCTTAACCTGTCAATATCCCTTTGCAGACACTTTGTGTCCTCATCACAACTTGCTTTTCCACCTATCTTTGTATCATCAGCAAATTTGGCCACAAGACACTCTGTTCCTTCATCCAAGTCATTGATATATATTGTAAATAGTTGAGGCCCCAGCACTGATCCCTGCGGCACCCCAATAGTTACAGATTGCCATTTTGAAAATGACCCTTTCATCCCGACTCTTTGTTTTCTGTTAGTTAGCCAATCCTCTATCCATGCCAGTATATTACCCCCAACACCATGAGCTCTTATCTTGTGCAGTAACCTTTTATGTGGCACCTTATCGAATACCTTTTGGAAATCCAAATATACTGCATCCATTGGTTCCCCTTTATCCACCCTGCCCGTTACTTCCTCAAAGAACTCTAATAAATTTATCAGACACGATTTCCCCTTCATAAAACCATGTTGACTCTCCTTGATTGTATTATGAGTCTCCAAATGTCCTGCTACTACTTCCTTATTAATGAATTCTAGCATTTTCCCAATGACAGATGTTAGGCTAACTGGTCTATAGTTACCTGCTTTCTGTCTCACTCCCTTCTTGAATAGGGGTGTTACGTTTGCGGTTTTCCAATCCGCTGGGACCTTTCCAGAATCTAGTGAATTCTGAAGATTACAACCAATGCATCCACTATCTCTGTAGCCACTTCCTTTAAGACCCTCGGATGCAAGCCATCAGGTCCAGGGGACTTGTCAGACTTTAGATCCCTTAGTTTACCGAGTACTTTTTCTCTAGTGATAGTGATTGTTTTCAGTTCCTCCCTCCCCTTTGCCCCTTGATTTTCTACTATTATTGGTATGTTATTAGTGTCTTCTACTGTGAAGACAGATACAAAATATCTGTTCAATTCCTCTGCCATTTTGTTGTTTTCAATTATTATTTCCCCAGTCTCATCCTTTAAGGGACCAATGTTTACTTTAGCTACCCTCTTCCTTTTTATATACTTGTAGAAGCTTTTACTGTCAGTTTTTATATTTCTTGCTAGTTTGCTCTCATAATTCTCCCTCTTTATTATTCTTTTAGTCATCCTTTGCTGGTTTTTAAAGTTTTCCCAATCTTCGGGCTTACCAGTAATCTTTGCCACATTGTATGCTTTTTCTTTTAACCTGATACCATCCTTCAGACACCTCCTATCCAGCCTGAAAAATCTTTCCTCTTAGCTGACATCTTGTGGCTCTTCTCTGCGTTGCCTCACGCTTCATTGTATCTTGACCAGAACTGGACACAGTATTCAGAGTGCCATCTGACCAGAACACTTTGTGCTTTGATTACAGCTTCCGCTGGCTTGTATTCTACTGTTTTGGCTGTCTAGATCAACATTATATTGGCTTTGTCGATTGGTGCTCCGCATTGGTTGGACATGTTTACTGTCCAGCCCTACAACCCTCCGAGGTCTCTACGCTCCTCTGGCCTCTTGCACATCCCCGATTTTAATCGCTCCACCATTGGCGGCCGTGCCTTCAGCTGCCTAGGCCCTAAGCTCTGGAATTCCCTCCCTAAACCTCTCCGCCTCTCTACCTCTCTCTTCCTTTGAGACCCTCCTTAAACTTATCTCTTTGACCAAGCTTTTGGTCACCTGTCCTAATATCTCCTTATGTGGCTCGGTGTCAAATTTTGTTTGGTAATCGCTCCTGTGAAGCGCCTTGGGACGTTTTACTACGTTAAAGGTGCTATATAAATGCAAGTTGTTGTTGTTGACTCTAATAAGACTAATCGATCTTTTTCAGCTTCAGCCGTTACTATTTACACACCATTCACGGAGTACGTGTGTTGCTTATTTTTCCATCCTATGTGCAGTACTTTACACTTGTTTACATTAAACTTCACCTGCCACTGACCTGCCCACGTACTTATTTTGTCCAAACTCACTCTCTAATTTCTGAGCTTATTCCGCTGGCCCTCCCAGTTTGCAATCACCAGCAAAAGTTTGACCATTTTGCATTTCTGAGCTCAGTAAATGAGAAGCAGTAGTGGCTCCAACACCAAGTCCTGGGACACCCCACTCAGTCCTGCCCCCACCCTAACATCACTCTCCAATGAGTACTCATTGCTTCTTACTCTTCAACCAGTTTACTATCCATTCCCAGGGTTTGTCCTGAATCCCCACAGCTCTGAATGTTTGACTAATAGCTTTTATGAGGGACCTTGTTAAAAGCGAAGAGGTTATAACTATCTGGAAAGGCTGAACAGGCTGCAATTCCTTTCTCTAGAAAACAGAAGACTGAGGGGTGACCTAGTGGAGGTCTTTGAAATTATGAAAGGGTTTGACACGGTAGACGTAGAGAAGATGTTTCCACTTGAGGGGGAGTCCAAATCAAGGGGTCATAATTATAAGAGAGTCACTAATAAATCCAATCAGGAATTCAGGAGAAACTTCTTTACCCAGAGAGTGGTGAGAATGTGGAACTCACTCCCATATGGAGTAGTTGAGGCGAAATGCGTAGATGCATTTAAGGGGAAGCTCGATAAATACATGGGGGAGAAAGGAATAGAAGATTATGCTGATAGGGTGAGATGAAATAGGCTCATGTGGAGCATAAACACCATCATAGACCAGTTGGGCCGAATGGCCTGTTTCTGTGCTGTAATTTCTATGTAATTCTATGCCAATGCTTTTTGGAAGTCCAGACACGCTCTGTCGAAGGGCTTTCCATCGTCCACTCGGGACGTTACTTCCTCAAAGAAGCTGAGGAGGTCGGTCGGTCATGATCTTCCCCTTCTGAATACTATTTTGTCCTTGATCTCCTGGACTACTTTGGATCGCCTAGGGGGTAGGGGTGGGGGGGTCAGAGAGGAATTTGACAGATTTTTTTCCTCCCCAAATTGACCTGGGTTTTTGTTATCTTTTTTTCGCCTCTCCCGGGAAATCACACGGTTTTGGGCGGGGTGGGGAGGGCATTTATTGTGATGCACGGGGTATCACAAATTGTGTGGGACAGGCTGGATGGAGCAGAGGGCCTTTCCCTGTCTGTCATTGTTCACATGAATCCACGTTGACTGCAGTTTACTGGGCTATTGATATTCAGATGCTCCCCAAGTTCATTCTGATGATTGATACAAGGCGTTCCCCTTTTTTTTTATTCATTCATGGGATGTGGGCGTCGCTGGCGAGGCCGGCATTTATTGCCCATCCCTAATTGCCCTCGAGAAGGTGGTGGTGAGCCGCCGCCTTGAACCGCTGCAGTCCGTGTGGTGAAGGTTCTCCCAAAATGCTGTTAGGGAGGGAGTTCCAGGATTTTGACCCAGCGACAATGAAGGAACGGCGATATATTTCCAAGTTGAGATGGTGTGTGACTTGGAGGGGAACGTGCAGGTGGTGTTGTTCCCATGTACCTGCTGCTCTTGTCCTTCTAGGTGGTAGAGGTCGTGGGTTTGGGAGGTGCTGTTGAAGAAGCCTTGGCAAGTTGCTGCAGTGCATCCTGTGGATGGTACACACTGCAGCCACTGTGCGCCAGTGGTGAAGGGAGTGAATGTTTAGGGTGGTGGATGGGGTGCCAATCAAGCGGGCTGCTTTGTCCTGGATGGTGTCAAGCTTCTTGAGTGTTGTTGGAGCTGCACTCATCCAGGCAAGTGGAGAGTATTCCATCACACTCCTGACTTGTGCCTTGTGGATGGTGGAAAGGCTTTGGGGAGTCAGGAGGTGAGTCACTTGCCACAGAATACCCAGCCTCTGACCTGCTCTCGTAGCTACAGTATTTATATGGCTGGTCCATTTAACTTTCTGGTTAATGGTGACCACCACCCAGTGACTCCTGCTGGAAAAATGTACAAATGGGGTGAGAACAGGAAAGGTATTGATTGCCCATGGTGGTTGAATAGCCTGGCGATGCCCACTGACTGTGCAGGAAGCTTTCCTCTGCATCTAACTGAGCTGCTCCTGCCATGGGAGCGCTTGAAACTGATGCCAAATGCCTGAAATTGAAAACAGTTCTCACCTTGATGAGCATAAAATTCACAGCCAGAAACAGACCGCTGTGCGTTCTATGATTTACCCGAAATATGAATAAAAGAAAGAAAAAGAGAAGAAAGGAATGGAGAGATGGCACTTGTCTGGATCCGTACGAGCACTCTGCTCTCTGTTCTGTGTCAGAATCTTTGTCGAATACCATTGCGCAGCAGGAGATCTCAGCGGGGATTTAGTCTTCAAACTGTGATGACAGATGTGTTGACAATTTCATCAACCTCATCCCATCGCAGGGCAGATCCAGCTCCCCCCCGAGGCGAACAGCAATCGTGCAGAAACTCTTCCACTCGCAGTTAGAGCTTGTAGGTTAAAAGACCCCATTTCCTAAGCTGGGATATTAAGCCAGCACCAATTCAATATTTATGCTTGATCGTAGCGAGCCTGATCAATAACAACTAAACATTGCTCTCAGTGGGAGATTGTCTGCACTGCATGCGATATTACTTTGTCCTCAAACAGCAAATGGATGTTACTTTAAAGAGAAATACATTACTCCTTTAACCCATCAGCAGCAGACGGATGTCTGTTTCTTTATGACTGACGTTTTTCTCTCTGCCTCTGGTGAACGGCTCCATGGGCCTGGCTCACGGCCTGTTCTCCACGTTTGAGCCCACGTAGATTTCTAAGCAAATGGCCATCCTGATAGCGGGACTCTGCCTTTGAACAAGGGAGGGTGTTATTTCCTTTTATTCATTCTCAGGATGTGGGCATTTATTGCCCATCCCTAGTTGCCCTGGATACAGCTGAGTGGCTTGCTAGGCCACTTCAGAGGGCAGTTAAGAGTTGACCAAGCTGATGTGGGACTGAAGTCACGTATAGACCAGACCGGGTAAGGACGGCAGGTTTCCTTCCCAAAGGGCATTAGTGAACCAGTTGGTTTTTACAACAATCCGACAGCTTCATGGTCACTTTTACTGATCCCAGATTTTTATTCCCAGCTTTTTTTCAAACTGAATTCAAATTTTCAAACTGCCATGGTGGGATTTGAACTTGTATCCTTCTGGATTATTAGTCTAGTAACATAACCATTACACCGAGGGGTATGACTCTCTTTTCCCTGTAGGTAGAGTGGTTGAGGTCAGAACCTGGACTCACTTAAGAATCTTCCAGTTGCTGTAAAGGGGAAGCTTTTCTTGTGCTCATCCTTGTTTTCCAATCCCTCCATGGCCTCGTCCCCTCCCTATCTCTGTAACCCCCTCCAGCCCTACAACCCTCCGAGATCTCTGCACTCCTCCACTTCTGGCCTCTTACATATCCCCCGATTTCCATCGCTCCACCATTGGCGGCCGTGCCTTCAGCTGCCTGGGCCCTAAGCTCTGGAATTCCCTCCCTAACCCTCTCTGCCTCTCTACCCCTCTCCTTCTTTAAGAGGCTTCTTAAGACCTACCTCTTTGACCAAGCTTTTGGTCACCTGTCCTAATATCTCCTTATGTGGCTCAGTGTCAAATTTTGTTTGATAATCGCTCCTGTGAAGCACCTTGGGACGTTTTACTACGTTAAAGGCACTATATAAATGCAGGTTGTTGTGGGAGAATGAGGTGAAATGGGTCTTCTTCAGAAACCCATTGTTTGGTGAATGGTCTGGAGTGTTGGAAGGCTGTTCAGCTACTGAGGACCAGCTGAGCCAAATCCTATCGCCCGATACTCACACATGCACTTTTCAACGGGGCTCACTGGGAGAATACTTGGGAGCTGGAACTCTGGCTAATTTATTTTTTCCCCAGCTTCCCTAACTCAGGGGCTCTAAGTTCAATTGTAATGTCCCCAAATTCCTCCCTCATGGAGATCAACTACCCTGGGCCCTCCAGAACACAACATGCTGCATTTACCCACTGAGCGTTTGGAGATGGCCACATAGTTTTAAAGATAGATAGAACTTGCCTTTATACAGCGCCTCTGTCTCACCACCTCAGGACATTCCAAAGCGATTTACAGCCAATGAAGTACTTTTTGAAGTGTAGCCACTGTTGTAATGTAGGAAACACAGCAGCCAATTCACACACAGCAAGATCCCACAAACAGCAATGAGATAAATGACTAAATAATCTGCTTTAATAGTATTAGTTGAGGGATAAATATTGGGCCAGGACACTGCGGAGAACTCCTCTGCTCTTCTTCGAAATAGTGGCTGTGGGATCGTTTACCTCCACCTGTGAGGGCAGACAGGGCCTCAGTTCAACGTCTCATCACAGAATGTGAAATAGAATGATTCCTATGCATCTGGTATGTGATCCCAGTGTCCTGTACGGTTAGACTAATTCTCGGGGCTTGCCGCTTTACTGCAGATGTGTGTATGCTTGTGAACTACAAGCTGATTAATTTTATATGCCCCCAAAGCAGAGCTGGTATTTGCAAATGGAATGAGCTCTGTTGTTGATTAATGAGCTGGTATTTGAGGATTGGTAGAGGCTGTTTTGGTGATAGAGGAGCTGGTATTTATTTGCGCAGTATCCCAGTCAAGTACAGCAGCTGTACAAATCCTGCATGTTTCCTGTACATACAGCAAGGGCTTGATTTTGAAACAAAAGTGCGGGTGTGTTGGGGACGTGGGGACAAAGAAAATCACATTTTCCAGGAGCGGGCAGAAATCCCGGCTCCAACACGCCTAGGAACGCGTACAACCCAGAGCCACCTGGGTGCGCACACTGTTCCCGAATCCGGAAGTCCCATCGGCAATTAAAGCCGGCAGGACGATATTTAAAGCAGCAATTGAAGTATTTAAACGAGTTAAAAAATCCAAAAATGCAGTTAGCCACGAAGGCAAGTGATTTCAACACTGTCTCAGCGTGTTTCCCGCGCTGTGTGAAACACGCCATGGGAAACAAGTCGGGTTTCAGCCGGCTGCCATTTGGACATTGAAATCCCTGTTTGACAGATCGGGATAAAAGGTGAGTTATTGCAGCAGGGCACTCAGTTCTCTCAGACAGACTTTTGGCTGGAAGATTTGTGTTTAGACTGAAAATTCTTGGTTTCCACTCAGAATTGTTCTGTTTACACATATTTACTAACTTTACGGACCCCCTCAAACTGATACCATGAGGATGGGGGGGCACGATGGCTGCATTCACCAGTACATCCGAGGACGAGGAACATCACCGTCCTCGCCAGGCACGGTGTGCACCTCCACCACTTGCAGCTCCACCACACAGAGCTGCGCCACAGGGACCTGCACAAGAGCACAGAGGGCAACAACAGAGAGAGCGATGTCGCAGGAGTCTACAGACCGAGGCTCAGCTTCCTGGACCTCTCTGAGGAGCGGTGCATATGGAGGCTGAGAGTGAGTTGCCAGGTGGTCGCAGACATCTGCAGCCTCCTTCACGCCGAGCTGCTCCCGGCTGGGCCGAGCAGCATCTCATTATCCCTCGCTGTTAAAGTCACCACTGCCCTCTACTTCTTCGCTCCGGATCATTCCAGGGTGCCACCAGGGACATTGCCGGGGTCTCTCAGGCGTCTGCACACAAGTGCATGAGGCAGGTCACCGACGGCTTGTTTCACAGGGCCTCACAATATGTCAACTTCCCCATGGACGACCTCAGCCAGACGGAGAGGGCAGCGGGATTCCACGCTGTGTCTGGCTTCCCATGGGTGCAGGGTGTAATCGATTGCACCCATATAGCAATCCGAGCACCTCCACACGAGCCAGGACTGTTCATCAACAGAAAGGGTTATCACTCCATCAACACTCAACTCGTTTGTGACCACCGCAAAAGATTCCTTCACGTGTGAGCCAGATTCCCTGGCAGCTGCCACGATTTGTTTATTCTGAGGGAATCCAACATTCCGGGCCTCTTCCACGCACCGAACACCCTTAAGGACACCCTCGGGGACAAGGATACCCCCTGCACTCGTGGCTGATGGTACCTCTGAGGAACCCCATCACCGAGCAACAGCGTCAATACGGCAGCCACATTGCCACCAGGTCTATAATTGAACATGCGATAGGGCTGCTCAAGGTGCCTCGATCGTTCTAGGGAAGATCTTCAATACGCTCCAGACAGAGTGGGACGCACTATAGTAGTGTGTTGTGTTCTGCACCTCATGGCGCAACAGAGAGGGGTACCGGTTGATAAGACCCTATGCCCTCATCCAGCATCCACATCTGCCATCCGCATTGAGGACGAGCAGGAAGAGGAGGAGGAGGATGGTCCATGGGCAGAGCAGCTGCTCACCTGGCTGCTCGTGAGGCCAGGGAGTCACTCATATGTGAACGGTTCTCGTAAGATCAGAAAGTGAGAAGAGTCCAGTCCTCACACCACCTGGAAAGTGCAGCGCCAATACCAGCACCCCGCACAAAACAGTCCTGCAACTACACACACACCCACTGTAAAGTGACCCAATGGGTGGCCTCAAGTGTGGCCGTTCGTGATGAAGGACATGAAAGGGCCCGATCACAAAAGCCAGTCAAGGATGGGCAAGGTGTGGCAGTAGTGGTGAGAATGATAACATTTAATGTGACTTTAACAAAAACCAAATATAAATGAAAAACAGGACAGTCTGTCGGACCCCCTTGTGCATCCCCTTTGTGATCACAAATCCTTCGCCTTTCTCTTCCTACCACTTCTACGTGGTGCATCCCCTGTGGCTGCAGCAGAGGTGGTGGCAGGTTGCTCATGTTCATGCCCGGACTGATTAGACGCTTTCAGCCTTCAGGATTTGGAGCCCGTGAGGGCCCCTCCAAAGGCTGCTCCACCTGCACCTGTGCAGGGGCAGACTCGGCCACCTGGAGAGGAGGCAGCATTGCGGGTACTGGTTGAGAGGGGGGCAATGGGTGAGATGTGGGAGCGCTTTGTGTGGCGTCCCCACTTCCATATGTCTCCTTTCGCCATCATCCCTCTCCTGGCCCAGGCCCACATCACTCCGACCACCCTGCTGGACAACAGTTTGGAGGACATGTATGATGCCTTGGAGGCCCAGTTGTAAAGTTTCTGTCTGCCTGTTTAAGGTTGTTTACCGTGAGTCCGAACGGCCGTTGTCAGGGCCTGAATGGACTCATTCCTCCCAGAAGGGGAGAAAGTGCAGACGTGTGAGTGAGTGATGGTGAAGTGGTCAGCCGATGAATGCATTGGTTTGGGTGAGGCTGACCGTGAAAGAGGTGCATCAGAGGGTGAGTATCAGACAGAGACATCACATTGGATCAGGATTGGGGTGAGTGGTAGTGGTGGGGTCACAAATGGGGAGGTGAGGAAGTGCTGAGGAAGTGAAGGTAAGTTGAGGATGAGATTTAAGTGGGTGTGAGGAGTGATGAGATGGAGTAGCCTTGGCCGTGCAGGTGGCGGGGGGCAAGGGGCAGGGGGCAGGTGATGTGCGACACGAAATGCAGGAGAATCAGTAAGTGTACTCACCTGGACTGACCTGGTTAGGTCATTGAAACGCTTCCTGCACTGGATCCAGGTGCGGGAGATGTTGCTGCTGCTGGTGACCTCCTCTGCCACCTCGAGCCAGGCCTTCTTGGTGTCAGAGGCAGGGAGCTTCCTCCTGTCGGCCGGGTAAAATAGTTCCCTCCTCCTCCTCACCCCGGCCAGTAGCAGCTGAAGTGAGGCATCGCTGAATCTTGGAGCAGCCTCGCCCCTGTGCTGCTCCATTGGGTCTAATGGTCCTTTGCTCCAGCAAAATCCAATGGCCCTTTAAATCCAGACGCTGCAGCTGACAGCCTGTGATGCGGGTGCGCAGTCTGCCCACTGCGCAGCTTTCGGACGGCAAACCCGGTAACAAGGCTAAGGAGCACCAATTAAGTCGCGATCGCGTGGGGAGAGGTAAGGTTTTATTACTCGAGATTGCCGCGGGCCCATTGACTCCCCCCCCGCTGCCCCTTCAAAATCGAGCCCCGTATGCCTGTTGTATGCACCAGTGTCATACATTTTACTGAGCTATCGTTCATGTTGTGTTAATAAAACGTTTCAGGCCAATAATTTAAGCCCACATCTTGGTTCAGTGAGTCGGTGTGACCAGCCAATGCGTGATCAGGCAGGTCCCCGGTTTGACCCCCAGTCTGGGCTGACTCAGCTGATCATACCTGAGGTAGCAGCAAGCATTATAATCAGCCAGGGTTCCTGCTCCCGATCGTAATTCAATGTGGGTCATTTTGAGCTTGTAAAACGGGTGATAACGAATCGGCAGCAGTGGAAATTAACTTCAGCGGTAAATAAAAATTGGGAGCAACGTAAAATGGGCTGCCTATTGGCTTTTGCCTGTTTCATACTCGCTCAAAGTCCACAGCTCTTTAGGATTGGCCTGGTTTTGTCGCACTCCCACCTCTGAATGAGACGGTTCTGCATTCAAACCCCACTTCAGGACTTGAGCACATAATCCACGCTGCCTCGAGTGCAGTTCTGAGGGAGTGCTGCACTGTCGGAGGTGCCGTCCTGTGGATGAGACGTTAAACCGAGGCCCCGTCTGTTTCTGCGATTAGGGAGGACATAAAAGATCTCATACCACTATTGGAAGAAGAGCAGCGACTTCTCCCTATCTCTGTGACCTCCTCCAGCCCTACAACCCTCCGAGATCTCTGCGCTCCTCCAATTGCGGCCTCTTGCGCATCCCTGATTTCCGTGGCCCACCATTGGCGGCCGTGCCTTCAGCTGATTCGGCCCTAAGCTCTGGAATTCCCTCCCTAAACCTCACCGTCTCTCCACCTCTCTCTCCTCCTTTAAGAAACATCTTAAAACCTACCTCTTTGACCAAGCTTTTGGTCACATGTCCTAGTATCTCCTTATGTGGCTCGGTGTCAAATTTTGTCTGATTTACGCTCCTGTGAAGCGTCTCGGGACGTTTTACTACGTTAAAGGCGCTATATAAATGCGATTTGTTGTTATATAAATGCACGTCTTTCTTTCCTGTTGGAGAGTGCGTGTGTTGATGATGGGTGAGGACAGGGCCAGGCATGGATGTGATACCCCCACAGTAAACAACTGCCAACACTCGCTGTCATTGGGGAAATGTTAGCAGTGGCATTTACAATCAGCGAGAGTGATACAGATATTCACGAGGCTCTATTCCTCAAGGTAACAGGGCATTAAAATTGCTCGCATTGTTAATCCAATATGAGTGACTGTGATTTCTAATGAGTGACCCTCGAGGGGCCTGCCCGTGCTGAAGTACCGGCCCTCTTGTTGGGAGTGGAGTTGAACAGGTAGCAGAATACGGAGACATATAACTTGCAAATGTAATTCTGTGCCTTTTATTGAGGAACCTGGATGAAGGGCCAATGCCCAGAGAGCAAGCCACTACTGAGGATGGAAGGAGTGGGAGAGAAGACGAGGAAAATCAGGAAGCGGTAATTAGCTTATTTGGGGAGTAACCGAGCCAATTCTGGTCTCCACCATGAGTTAGCCTCAGCGCCTCTGGGTTGGGATGAGAAGGGAAAAATGGTCCAAGGCCTCTGCTCCTGATCATTACCATGGGGCGGGGGCACTGGTGGAAAGTGAACATGTCTGGATGTCCAGTTACAGCAGGATTTGACTTCGCTGTGATGCTTACCACAGTCGAATATCCCACTGACACTCACTATCTGGGCTCGCACGTGAATAATAGCATCTTAAGCAAGGTACCAGAGGCTGTCCCCAAGCGAGGAGTCAACACCTTCAGGAGGAGGAGAAAATTGGTGAGGAAAAAAAATATTAAAAAACGTTTAGAACACAGACTTTTAATAAAAACGTAGTAGAGGTTAGGAGACACTAACCTCTGGTTTTAAAAGCCTGTAGATTGTAGGAGGAAGGGGAGAATGAGGGAGGTTTGGAGTCCTGGGAAAGAATGAGTAAGAGATGGTGCAATTACATAGTATTCACAGTACAAAAACAGGCCATTCGGCCCAACAGGTCTATGCCGGTGTTTATGCTCCACACGAGCCTCCTCCCTCCCTACTTCATCTCATCCTATCAGCATATCCTTCTATTCCTTTCTCCCTCATGTGTTTATCCAGCTTCCCCTTAAATCCATCTACACTATTCACCTCAACTACTCCTTGTGGGAGCGAGTTCCACATTCTCACCACTCTCTGGGTAAAGAAGTTTCTCCTGAATTCCCGATTGGATTTATTAGTGACTCTCTTATATTTATGGTTATATTTAAATGATTTAAACAGGTTGAGGACGCAGTGTGTGTCGGATGGTGTATTTGGAGCTTAGGAAGAACAAGAGAGCAAAATTCAGACACGGGATGACCACAGTGGGATCAATAGAATGGAAAGAGACAAGAAAGCGACTGTGAGGAAATGAAAAAAGATGTTCATTGCTGCAAACTATCAGAAGGGCTTCACAGCAAGTATTAGCTGAGTGCCCAGTGAGTGAGGGGACTATTGTGTGCTGCTTTTGACATGAAGACTGTTTTCATTCCCTTATTGATTGAATCCAGAGGGGAAGAGGAGGAGTTATTGATCCTTGCTGTGTACTTTATTGGTATCTGCATGAAATGGAAAAACAATAGGAAATGGGATGTGTAAGCTGTGATTTAGATGTTGGTGTCGGACAGATTGAGCTGCTCTTGTAAATAAATTGAGTGCCCAGTGATCCACTCATTTCTTCCCATCGTCAATTGGGTCTGTTATTAAAATGTTATCAAGAAAGAAAGACTTGTATTTTTACAGCGCCTTTGATGACCTCAGGAGGCCCCAAAGCGCTTTACAGCCAATGAAGGACTTTTGAAGTGTAGTCACTGTTGTAATTAGGAAGCACGGCAGCCAATTTGCGCATAGCAAGATCCCACAAACGCCATTGTGGTAATGATCAGGTAATCTGTTGATGGAGGGATAAATATTGGCCAGGACACTGGGGAGAACTCCCTTGCTCTTCTTCTAAATAGTGGCCTTGGGATCTTTTAGGTCCACCTGGGAGGGCAGACGGGGCCTTGGTTTAATGCCCCATTCAATGCTAGCCTTACCAGCAACGCCCGCAGCTGGGAATGAAAATGAAACATCCAGCCCAGAGACAACAGTGTCAAGCTGATAAATGTGGGAGATAGGTGCAGACACTACTGAGGTGGGAGAGAGTAAGAGAGGAGATGAGGTGAATCAGGAAGTGGTGGCTGGGAGTCAGCGATCTGCAATCTTGTAACTTTGCAAGCAAAAGAAACGGAAAGTAAATTTTAGAATGTTAAATTAGCATTGTGCAATTTCACCTTGCAACAGGTGCACTGACCAATAGGAACATGAGAACAGGAGTAGGCCATTCAGCCCCTCGAGACTGTTCCGCCATTCAATAAGATCATGGCTGATCTGTATCTTAACTCCATTTACCCGCCTTGGTTCTGTGACCCTTAATCCCCTCACCCAACAAAAATCTATCAATCTCAGTTTTGAAATTTCCATTTGACCCCCAGCCTCAACAGCTTTTTGAGGAGAGAGTTCCAGATTTCCACTCCCCTTTGTGTGAAGAAGTGCTTCCTGACATCACCCCTGAACGGCCGAGCTCTAATTTTAAGGTTATTCCCCCTTGTTCTGGATTTTCCCACCAGAGGAAATAGTTTCTCTCTATCTACCCTATCAAATCCTTTAATCATCTTAAACACCTTAATTAGATCACCCCTTAATCTTCCATATCCTTTTAGCCCCAGTATCATTCTGGTGAATCTGTGCTGCACCCCCTCCAAGGCCAGTATATCCTTTCTGAGGTGCAGTGCCCAGAACTGAACGTCCAGTGAATTCTCACTGCTCAAGGTCATGCATGAAGGTTGGGTGAGGTACTGGAGGACCATGCCCCATCACGCACCAGCATCTTCCGCGGAGCTACGGGGAGGGACCGTATCTTACAACCCTAACTCTTCATCCTATCGTGTTAAGCAACACCAGGAGGGTGGGGTGGAGCAGAGTAACCTGGGAACAGATACCTGGAATCACTTGATGGAGGCTCATCAGTATCCAGAACATTGCACGGACAACTCCTGGCTGATTGATTTTGACCTCCTCCAAGGCCAGTTGGTTATTTTCCTTTCTGTGCGTTGCATCTTAATTTTGCGAGGCACGGTGCCAGAGGGAGGGCTGGTGCTGGCAGTAAAGTAGCACCTACCCTCTCTCATCTACAATGCACAACAGGATTGTTAGGAGAAAATGAGTTTATTGATTCACTTTCAGCCTTGATAGATTCCTTTCTCATTATTCAAATTCTCCACACGTGGGGTACAAGCTCTACTTTCCGACGTCAATGTCAGGGAGACGGATAGGGTCTTTATCACAGGACAAAGATTCAATGATGACAGTATTACAGGATCTTTTATTACCAGCTCTCAGGTCATGAATTGTGCTACCGCTAGACAATAAAAGTGTCCATTAACAATATGGTACATGGGATACATCTCTCTAGATGTATACACCTACGCCTTTGTGTGCATTCAATGGCAAGGTTACGCAGTTAACTATAATTACTGGTCCTTGACCACACACACACACACACACATACACACACACACACACACACACACACACACTTGGCTCAGGCCTCATGAATTCAGCTACCCGACAGGCCTCTGCCAGTAAGTACAAACCACAGAAAGCACTAACCCCGTGAAGACCATCCATCATGAATAAAAAGCTTAAAAGAACTTTATAAAAATGGATTTCTGCAAATTACCAAGGACAATCGGTGACTCTTCACATCTCTCTAATGTCAAGGGAAGGGTTTGCGTTTCCACGTTGCATTTAATAGGTGTGAACCGAGACTCAGTGGGTCCCACTCTCGCCGATGAGTCAGAAGGTCGTGGGTTCAAGTCCCACTCCAGAGACTTGAGCACAAAATCTAGGCCGACACTCCCAGCGCAGGACTGAGGGAGGTGCCGTCTTTCGGATGAGACATTAAACCAAGGTCCTGTCTGCCCTCTCAGGTGGATATTAAAGATCCCATGGCCACTATTTGAAGAAGAGCAGGGGAGTTCTTCCCGGTGTCCTGGCCAATATTTATCCCTCAACCAACATCACTGAAACAGATTATCTGGTCATTTATCTCATTGCTGTTTGTGGAATCTTGCTGTGCGCAAATTGGCTGCTGCGATTCCTACATTACAACGGTGACTACACTTCAAAAAAGTACTTCATTGGCTGTGAAGCACCTTGGGATGTCCTGAGATCACGAAAGGTGCTATAGAAATGCAAGTCTTGCTTTCTTTACATAGCACTTTATCACATCTTTCAGAAAGTCTCAAGGCACTTCACATACAGGAATTACTTTAAAGTGCAGTGATTGTTATAATCTAGGCAAACACAGCTGCCATTTTTCACACAGCAAGATCCCACACACAGCAGTCAGATGCATGAGCAGTTAATGTATCATTTTTTGTGCCCTTGGTTGAGGGAGGAATGTTGGCCAGGGCACTGGGAGAACTCCCCCTGCTCTTTTTGAAATAATGCCGTGGGTTATTTTACCGGCCGGCTTGGGTTAATGTCTCGCCCAAAGATGGCGCCTCTGACAGTGCAGCACTCCTTCAGTACTTCGCTAAAGGGTCGGCCTAGATTGTGTGCTCGTATTCTGAAGTGAGGCATGAACCCACGATCTTCTGACTCAGCTGTGACGATGCTGTCAACTGAAGCAAACTGGCACAATACTTAAGTGTCAGTGGGACGTATAGAGGATATACAAATTGAACATCTCCATGGGAGGAAATGGAGCTCCTTCTAATCCCAAGTGTGACCTACAGTCTGTAACAGGGGTTATATTACAACAACAACTTGCATTTATATAGCGCCTTTAATGTAGTAAAACCTCCCAAGGTGCTTCACAAGAGCAATTATCAAACAAAATTTGACACCGAGCCACATAAGGAGATATTAGGACAGGTGACCAAAAGCTTGGTCAAAGAGGTAGGTTTTAAGGAGCGTCTTAAAGGAGGAGAGAGAGGCGGAGAGGTTTAGGGAGGGAATTCCAGAGCTTAGGGCCCAGGCAGCTGAAGGCACGGCCGCCAATGGTGGAGCGATGGAAATCGGGGATGCGCAAGAGGCTATCAGTTATGAGAAAGGGTTGTTTAATTTTGTATCATTTGGACTTACCTGTTACAGACTCATTGGAGAAGGTGCTAAAAAGATTTACAAGGATGATACCAGGACTGAGAGGTTATAACTGTCAGGAAAGCATGAACAAGCTGGGGCTCTCTTCTCTTAACAAAAAGGCTGAGGGATGACCTAACAGAGGTCTTATGAAGGGGTTCGATAGGGTAGACATAGAGAAGATGTTTCCACTTGTGGGGAGTTCAAAACTAGGGGACATAAATATAAGATAATCACAATAAATCCAATAGGGAATTCAGGAGAACCTTCTTTACCCAGAGAGTGGTGAGAATGTGGAACTCGCTCCCACATGGAGTAGTTGAGGTGAATAGTGTAGATACATTTAAGGGGAAGCTGGATAAACACATGAGGGAGAAAGGAATAGAAGGATATGCTGATAGGGTGAGATGAAATAGGGAGGGAGGAGGCTCGTGTGGAGCATAAACACCAGCATGGACAAGTTGGGCCGAATGGCCTGTTTCTGTGCTGTAAATTCTTTGTAATTCTATGTTCATACAACAGGATTTATTTAAACTCCAGGTGTATGGAGAGGTAATTGCAGGATTTGAGTAGTGTGGTGAGGTACCACACTGCCTTTTATCCTCTCATTCCTGGGGTCTAAACCGGTCCAAATGACTGGGATGAAAGTTTCCCCTTCTCTGCTGGAGCTAGGCTCTCTCATTAGTCAATTTGAGGCAGTCTCAGAATAAGGTTGAGGGACCTCACTGAGGAATGTAAAGGACGATGTCACAATCCCAAGCTCCCAGCGGGAAAACAGCAGGCCGGAGGTTGGACTATAACATCGTAACTACGATTCTCTGCCCTGTACTTCCTGTGAGCACAGATCCTCATGTGGGATCACTGACTCATCCCTATACAGTATTAAACGGTATGGATAACTTTAAGGTAAGTCGAGGCAGAAGGACCAACTGGACATCAAATCAAATGACTGAAAATAAATGTCGTTCCTCAAAGTTGTGCTAAATGTTTAGAATGGTCTCCAGGGTCAGGTACTGGGACGTACGACATGGAGCACGAGCAAGTTCAGCTCCAAAGGCTGAATATCTTTTCCGTGTCCTTGATTTTTTTTTTCTTAGGTTCTTAAATTGTTGGACGCGATTATTTACTCATTGAGTCTTTATGTGGAGAAGTACATTTTTCACCAACGCCAAAAGCTCTAGCCAACTGGGTGGTGCAGTGGGTTGGATGCTGTTCTTTTATCCTCTTGAGGCCTGGGGTTAAACCCAGCCTGGGCTAGCAGGATGAAGGCCTCCTCCCTCTGCTGACAAGAAACTAATTTCATTGTCCCTAATCTACTTCCCAACAGGGGTCAGATTCACAGGTTATGGAGCAAAGGCAGGGTAAATGGAGTTGAGGCGCAGATCAGCCATGATCTAATTGAATGGCGGAGCAGGCTCGAGGGGCTGAAGGGCCAACTCCTGTTCATTATGTTCCTATAACTCTTCATATCTTAGCATAGATTGGCAGTCCCAAAGTTGGCCACAAGATTGGCTGATGTGAGGAATGGAAATGTCACAGCGGTGCAGTAGAAGGCGCTGTTCTGAGGCGAGCTCAAGTGTATTAGAGGGGGCGGTAATTATGCCGTAACTATGGTTACCAACCCTACCGGATTGCCCTGGAGTTTCCGGGAATTAAAGATTAATCTCCCGGAAACTGCTACCTTGGAGGAAAATCACAGGGGCATCAAAAAGAATCGGAGATGGGAAATAATGCTGTTTCACCGAAAGTCCAGAATCATCCAGTTGAGTAACGAAGAGTCTGTTTGCTTTCCGATTGGCCGTGGGGAAGGCAAGGATGGGTGTGTCGGGCGACCAATGGCGGGAGCGTGGGGGCGGGACTTGTGATGAAACCTCCAGGAATACGTCCGACCAGAGTTGGCAACCTGAGCCGTACCTGACTCGAGAGATGTTGACACTAAACAGAAAAATATTTCATCCTTTAGCGCTACACCCCACACCTTGTTGACCAAAAAATTCATCACTAGAATTATGTTTAAAATTAATACCTTGGTTGTGGTATTAAATCTTCTCTTACAGATGGTAATAAAATTACGATGTTTAACTGTTTGGATTGCAGTAAATCTCTGAAGGGTATAGTTTGAAGTAATTATTTGCCAATATATCTTTGAAATTTTCTGTCATGTGTAGATGGAATGAGATCAAGTAGCGAATTTTATATCAGTGCCTGAGGTTCAGGTACTTGTATAAATCCCTTATTTAATTATTCACTCCAGCTCGCATCACTATCAGCAGAACTTTGTTCTTAGGAGTTTTGTGCTGGGAAATGGGACACTTTCAGTTTTGGGCAACCACTGTCAGCATTAACGCACTCCCAGGGCAGGTACAGCACGGGTTAGATACAGAGTAAAGCTCCCTCTACACTGTCCCATCAAACACTCCCAGGGCAGGTACAGCACGGGTTAGATACAGAGTAAAGCTCCCTCTACACTGTCCCATCAAACACTCCCAGGGCAGGTACAGCACGGGTTAGATACAGAGTAAAGCTCCATCTACACTGTCCCATCAAACACTCCCAGGGCAGGTACAGCACGGGTTAGATACAGAGTAAAGCTCCATCTACACTGTCCCATCAAACACTCCCAGGGTCAGGTACAGGGTTAGATACAGAGTAAAGCTCCCTCTACGCTGTCCCTTCAAACAGTCCTAAGTTGGCTCTTCTCCCTGTTCAACAAAAATTGAGGAGGTCCCTAGTTGACAAAAAAGGGTCTCAGTGGTAAAATTCCCTCTACAAAAGGGGACCTGATGTTGAGACTCCCTCTTTAATGGGGTTCCAAAGCTGACACTCACTCTTTAAATGGAATTTTGATGCTGAGACTCCCCCTTTAAAGGGGTCCCAAAGCTCTCTTTAGGTTCTCTCTTGAAGGCTATAACTTTCTTGTGGTTATAACTCAACTTCTTTTTTTGGATCAGTCATTTCTTTGATGTTCAAACAAATCAGGAGATGAAAAGAATAATTGGGCACGAGTGAGCGAGCAGCCTTTCTCTTACCCAGGATGAGGGTCCGCTCTGTAACCATGTCATGTAAATGTTGGTATAAAATGTGGATATATTTCTGAGGGTGATCCAAATGGAATATATGTTGTGGTTTCACTGTTGTTTTGATGTTGGGCTGGAGGGTCAGTAATCGGTACAAATGGAGGGCCCGTCCTCACAGAGAAAGAAAGGCCGTGCATTTATTACAGCGCTTTACAGTCAATAAAATACTGTTGGAATGTAGGAAACGCGGCAGCCAATTTGCGCACAGCAAGATCCCACAAACAGCAATGTGAAAATGACCAGTTAATCTGTTTTTAGGTGTTGGTTGAGGGATAAATATTGTCCAGGAACATCCCTGCTCTTCTTCGGAATAGGGTAATCTTTTACGTCCACCTGAGAGGGCAGACGGGGCCTCGGTTTAATGTCTCGTCCGAAAGACGGCACCTCCGACAGTGCAGCACTCCCTTCTTTCCTCCTCTTCTTCTCCTAAAGGACACTGAAGCAAACTGCAGTGTTCTGACCAGCGTCCCATCTGAGATCAGCCACACCTGCACAGACATGGGATCAGCCTGGGATCTTCAGGTCTCTATGTCGTGGTACCACACCATGCAGTGCTCGTGCCCACTGATACTCTGTTGGGGGTTGGAGTAGGGCTGTTTTCTGTTGCTGAGGAGCAGTTGCCCTCCAGTAGCTGACTGTGGTGGTCGGACACCAATGACATTTTAGTGAAAGAAAGGAAGAGTGCGTCAAAACAACAACCTGCATTTATATAGCGCCTTTAACGTAGTGAAACGTCCCAAGGCGCTTCACAGGAGCGACTTTCAAACATAATTGACACCGAGCCGCATAAGAAGATATTAGGACAGGTGACCAAAAGCTTCGTCAAAGGGGTAGGCTTTAAGGAGCGTCTTAAAGGAGGAGAGAGCGGCAGATGGCAGGACAAAGCGTCCATGGAGCATGGGAGTGTTAAGTAAGTGCGAAAGAGAAGGTGAGACAGGAATGAGCATAGAGAGGGAGAGACAAACTTAAAGGCTGAGAGACTGACTGTGTGTGTAAACTGGAAAAGGATATGGGTGAACAGGAATGTTTAAAGGTAAAAACTTGATTTAATTTCCTCTCCGGCCCTAGGGGTAAAGGAGAGACTCTCCAAAACCCAGAGTAAAAGGATGTACCCTAGGCCCAGAGACCACCACAGCGAACCCCGCCCAACCTCTGCTGAAATCCAGGTTTCTCTGTCCAGTGGACTTGGCCTTTGTGGAACTGAAAACGCCTCAATTTTAAAATTCCCATCCTTGCGTTCAAATCCCTCCATGTCCTCGCCCCCTCCCTGTCTCTGTAACCTCCTCCAGCCCTAAAACCCTCTGAGATCTCTGCACTCCTCCAATTCTGGCCTTTTGTGCAGCCCCCATTTTCATCGTCCCTACGTTGAAACACACACGCACATACATACAGTGCAATTTCTTTATTGGCCTCGCTGAGAGAAAGAGAAAATAACTCTGAATCAAACTTGCAAGCTACGAATTCCACAGTGACAAATTATTATTAAATATGGCCGGGCGCCTCTCGACTGAGAAGGTGTACCAGACACCTTAAGCTACATTTTTAATTTTTTCTTGTCGGCGCGAGGTTTGTTATCCCTCTCGCTCGCTAGCCTTCCAGAAGGAGAGCCATGAATTTCTTAAGAGGCTGCAGACCTTTCATATATCTGAAAGCAGACACTGTAGTGTTTTTGGTGAAAAGATTCAGGTTCGGGGTCCCTTGAGTATATGGCGCTCGCCTCTCAATCATAATTTAATACTTCATCAAAGTCTGAGTCATCTTTGCCTGGAGATTGCTTGGGGGGCTGAACTCGAGCTGTAGAATTTGTAAAACGCAGACTGTCTGATATGAGAAGAGTCCAAGAGACCCCAGAGTCCACACTGGGCCTACGGGAGGCTCAGTACAAACTTGCTGCTTCAAACGGGATGGGGAGGGAGAGGAGGGAAATAACAAATGTCTGTATAACGCAGCTAGGCAGAGGGAAGTGTTTTGCAGACTGTCAGAAATAATAATTTGTGGAATTTTACTTCAAGTTTTAAGGCAAATATTTTAGGGATGGTGACCAGAAATTACAGGCCCCTTGTTGGATTCTGCCTTGTTCAACAACAACAACTTGCATTTCTACAGCGCTTTTCATGTAGTAAAAAATGTCCCAAGGTGCTTCACAGGAGCGATTATCAAACAAAATTTGACACCGAGCCACATAAGGAGATATTAGGACAGGTGATCAAAAGCTTGGTCAAAGAGGGAGGTTTTAAGGCGCGTCTGAAAGGAGGGGAGAGAGGGGGAGAGGTTTAGGGAGGGAATTCCAGAGCTTGGGGCCCAGGTAGCTGAAGGCACGGCCACCAATGGGGAGCGATGGAAATCGGGGACGGGCAAGAGGCCAAGGTTGGAGGAACGCAGAGATCTCGGAGGGTTGTAGGGCTGGAGGAGGTTAGAGAGATAGGGAGGGGAAAGGCCATGGAAGGATTTGAACACAAGGGGCATGATTTTAGCCTGGAAAAACTGGTGGGTTGGGGGTAGTAACAATTGCGAAAATCTAAAACCCGCCCATTTCCTGTTTTCACAAGGGGTGGGTAACAAACCCACCCTCAGGAGGCCAGTTGGGCAGTAAAAGCTTGCAAGGAAGCTGCGGGCCTCCATTTTCAAAGCTTTTTTGATTTTAGCCCCTGGGGGCCAGGATTCCTGGGCCTTCCCCTTCATGCCACGTGAGAGAAGGCGAGAAGGCCCGAAACTGCAGGAGAGTGCCTTTATAGCACAGCTTGTGGGCCTGGAGGAACAGGAGTGCTTCCCCCGGGCCCAACAAGACTACCTGCAGCGACTCCCTCCCTCCCCCATGATCTGAGAACCCCCATACTATGATCTCCGACCATGACCCACAATCTCCGACCTTACCCATGATCTCCGAACCCCCCTACGATCCCGGCGATGACCCCCGACCCTGACACTCCTCCCCCCGATGACTGACCCTTCCACCCATGACTGATCACCTGGTGACCCCCGACACCCCCGTGATCCCCTCCCCCCCCCTCCCCCCGCCGTCTAGCACTTACCTGAAACAGTGGGTTTCCCATCAGGAATTCCACCTCTCCCGCCCCCTTCCCGGCCCTAGGCTAAAATCAAGCCCGAGGATAATAATTCTAAAGATCGTTTAGGCCTGCCCTGCCCCCCGGGCTCCGTCCCCCAAGACCCCCCCGAAACCCCCTTCCCTGCGACTTAACCTCTTTGCCGCCATTAGTATGGTGACCTCCTATGACCTCCTGCTTTGGGCGGGCAGCCGACTGGCCCAATGGGGTCGATGCCCAGGTGGTAAAATGGCCGCGGACAGAGGGCTCGCCTCGCAATGATGTCACCGATCACCGTGTACCTGTCCTCTGTACAACTGAATTCCAAATCAATCAAATCAAATAAGAAGAAAGAAAGACTTGCATTTATAGATTGTGAATCAGATACGAACTGATCCAGACCCAAGGATCGTTTAATGTTCGCGCTGAGAAGCTCGAAGCAGATGTTGCATTATCCAGGATTATCCCCACCCCTCCCCTATCCCCACCCCCTCCCCCATCCCCACCCCCTCCCCCATCCCCACCCCCTCCCCCATCCCCACCCCCTCCCCCATCCCCACCCCCTCCCCCATCCCCACCCCTCCCCCATCCCCACCCTCTCCCCTATCCCCACCCCCTCCCCCATCCCCACCCCTCCCCCATCCCCACCCTCTCCCCTATCCCCACCCCCTCCCCCATCCCCACCCCTCCCCCATCCCCACCCCCTCCCCTATCCCCACCCCCTCCCCCATCCCCACCCCCTCCCCCATCCCCACCCTCTCCCCTATCCCCACCCCAGTGTGTACCATCCACAGGATGCACTGCAGCAACTCGCCAAGGCTTCTTCGACAGCACCTCCCAAACCCGCGACCTCTACCACCTAGAAGGTCAAGAGCAGCAGGCACATGGGAACAACACCACCTGCACGTTCCCCTCCAAGTCACACACCATCCCGACTTGGAAATATATCGGCCGTTCCTTCATCGTCGCTGGGTCAAAATCCTGGAACTCCCTTCCTAACAGCACTGTGGGAGAACCGTCACCACACGGACTGCAGCGGTTCAAGAAGGCGGCTCACCACCACCTTCTCAAGGGGCAATTAGGGATGGGCAATAAATGCCGGCCTCGCCAGCGATGCCCACATCCCATGAACAAATAAAAAAAAACCCTCCCCTATCCCCACCCCCTCCCCTATCCCCACCCTCTCCCCTATCCCCACCCCCCTCCCCTATCCCCACCCCCTCCCCTATCCCCACCCTCTCCCCTATCCCCACCCCCCTCCCCTATCCCCACCCCCCTCCCCTATCCCCACCCTCTCCCCTATCCCCACCCCCCTCCCCTATCCCCACCCTCTCCCCTATCCCCACCCCCCTCCCCTATCCCCACCTGCTTCGCCTCAAAAAAAACACCTGTAGCAAAATAGAAAAATCTTGGAATTATTGATCACTGCACTGAGACTCGCTTCAGTTTCTGACTTGTTTGGGGCCGTGGGTCATTCTTAAACCTGCTGTCTCCGCAGGGCAAGCACCGATGACCTGCCTGTTATCACTGAGACTAATCTGCTTTGACTGGGAGATTCTCAGCTCATTGAGTGGCTCAGTTGGTGAGTGCATTCCCTTTCCCTGCTGTGGAGTTGAGTGACGCAGTGCAAGGTATTGCCAGGTTCGATAACCTTGTCCGTGCTGTGCCAGCCGGGGCTCAGTGGGCAGCGCTCTCGTCTCCGAGTCAGAAGGTCTAGGGTTCAGGTCCCACTCCATAGACCTAACCACATAATCCAGGCTGGTGCAGTACTGAGGGAGCCGTCGGAGGTGCCGTCTTTCGGACGAGACGTTAAACCGAGGCCCCGTCTGCCCCTCTCAGGTGGACGTAAAAGATCCCATGGCCACTATTTCGAAGAAGAGCAGGGGGAGTTCTCCCTGGTGTCCTGGGGCCAATATTTATCCCTCAACCAATATCACCAAAAAAAATGATCTGGTCATTATCACGTTGCTGTTTGTGGGATCTTGCTGTGCGTAAATTGGCTGCCTTGTTTCCTACATTGCAACACTTCTAAAACAAAAGTATTTCATTGGCTGTAAAGTGCTTTGGGACATCTTGAGGTCGTAAAAGCCTTTTCTTCTCTTTTGTGTTAGTTGGTCTCAGTAGAGCTGAGTATAAGTGTGGTAGCATGGACCAGGGTTTGGGAAGTGAAAAAAATCAAATCAGCCAGGTTCACTGCTCCTGATTGTTATCGAGTTACTCCTGCTCCTGATTGTTATCGAGTTACCCCTGCTCTTGATTGTTATCGAGTCACTCCTGCTCCTGATTGTTATCGAGTCACTTCTGCTCCTGATTGTTATCGAGTTACCCCTGCTCCTGATTGTTATCGAGTTACCCCTGCTCCTGATTGTTATCGAGTTACCCCTGCTCTTGATTGTTATCGAGTCACTCCTGCTCCTGATTGTTATCGAGTCACTCCTGCTCCTGATTGTTATCGAGTCACTTCTGCTCCTGATTGTTATCGAGTCACTCCTGCTCCTGATTGTTATCGAGTCACTCCTGCTCCTGATTGTTATCGAGTCACTTCTGCTCCTGATTGTTATCGAGTCACTCCTGCTCCTGATTGTTATCGAGTCACTCCTGCTCCTGATTGTTATCGAGTCACTTCTGCTCCTGATTGTTATCGAGTCACTTCTGCTCCTGATTGTTATCGAGTCACTCCTGCTCCTGATTGTCATCGAGTCACTCCTGCTCCTGATTGTTATCGAGTTACTCCTGCTCCTGATTGTTATCGAGTCACTCCTGCTCCTGATTGTTATCGAGTCACTTCTGCTCCTGATTGTTATCGAGTCACTCCTGCTCCTGATTGTTATCGAGTCACTCCTGCTCCTGATTGTTATCGAGTCACTTCTGCTCCTGATTGTTATCGAGTCACTTCTGCTCCTGATTGTTATCGAGTCACTCCTGCTCCTGATTGTCATCGAGTCACTCCTGCTCCTGATTGTTATCGAGTTACTCCTGTTCCTGATTGTTATCGAGTTACTCCTGCTCCTGATTGCTATCGAGTCACTCCTGCTCCTGATTGTTATCGAGTTACTCCTCTCCTGATTGTTATCGAGTTACTGCTGCTCCTGATTGTTATCGAGTCACTCCTGCTCCTGATTGTTATCGAGTCACTCCTGTTCCTGATTGTTATCGAGTTACTCCTGCTCCTGATTGTTATAGAGTTACTCCTGCTCTTGATTGTTATCTAGTTACTCCTACTTGAAACCAAGTGTGAGTGGCTGCTGGGCAACAATAGAATCGGGCTTGGACTGTCAGGGCCCCTGCAGTTGAATAGCCTCTTGTTGCTTACTGTGTGGGTTCGCACCTGTAGAACTGCCACTTGGGTGAGGCACCTGAGAGTATCCATTGGGCTGCCCTCTAACACGGGGCAGCAGCTGCAAGAGACGAGGGGGGAAAGTTGGGGGCACGGCTGCCCATCAAAGTTCATCTTAATCTGTTTTAGCTGTTTCATTTTAAAGAGGGGCCGTGATGATCATGTTCTCTTTATAATCCTAACATTAGTTGGGAGGAAGGGAGATACAGGAGCAATGGGAGAAAATTGTGCGCTTAAGTTTTTTTTATACGTTCTCCACAATTTCTATTTCAAGCTTGGCAGAACATGGGTTCCCTTATTATTTTGTTTTTCAGTGGGGGTGATTCTTGAGGTGAGCGATCTCACGGTGGAATAGAACAGCGTCAAACACTCCCAGATCAGGTACAGCACGGGTTAGATACAGAGTAAAGCTCCCTCTACACTGTCCCATCAAACACTCCCAGGGCAGGTACCGCACGGGTTAGATACAGAGTAAAGCTCCCTCTACACTGTCCCATCAAACACTCCCAGGGCAGGTACAGCATGGGTTAGATACAGAGTAAAGCTCCCTCTACACTGTCCCATCAAACACCCCCAGATCAGGTACAGCACGGGTTAGATACAGAGTAAAGCTCCCTCTACACTGTCCCATCAAACACTCCCAGATCAGGTACAGCATGGGTTAGATACAGAGTAAAGCTCCCTCTACACTGTCCCATCAAACACTCCCAGGGCAGGTACAGGGTTAGATACAGAGTAAAGCTCCCTCTACACTGTCCCATCAAACACTCCCAGGGCAGGTACAGCACGGGTTAGATACAGAGTAAAGCTCCCTCTACACTGTCCCATCAAACACTCCCAGGGCAGGTACAGCACGGGTTAGATACAGAGTAAAGCTCCCTCTACACTGTCCCATCAAACACTCCCAGGGCAGGTACAGCACGGTTTAGATGCAGAGTAAAGCTCCCTCTACACTGTCCCATCGAGCACTGTTACAGCATTTACACAAAGTACATGTTATGGCCTTCCGTGGCTTAATTCACTCCAAAATGTACCCCACAAGTTTCCCTATTACCTTTGCTTTTACTCTCTATTTGGATTTGTCTGGAATTACTGTTAGAAAGAAGAGGTAATGGGAAGCATGCGAACTGGGTGATGCCATGGTGTTGGAATGCATTCAGTAGGCCATAGATCCAAATCCAACTCAGAAAGTGGAAAGAAAAGTCTCCTCTTCAAAAGGAGAACTTGGTTATACCACGAAAGTAGGGCTAGAATCCAAGTCTTACCTTGGAATGGACAGATAGAGAAGATGAAGGTCGCTCTCTCTAGTGGGCATTGGTCTGTGGGACTTGGGTTCCAGTTAAACTCCAACAGTTGGCATGAAAATGATTTTGTCTTGTTGGCTGTGAAGGGCGCTAAGTGAACTGAATTTGACAGGCTTAAGCCAATTTCCAATGAAGGAGTCCAAAGCAATCTTTAAACCATTCAGAGTCTAATTGGCACTAATTTGACAGTCCCATTCAGCGAGGCATAAGGTTTAGTACTGTGGAAAATTGAAATGTCACACTCGAGCAGTCGAAGAAATACCCAACACAATATAGGGTTAAAATAAACTATTACGGCAAGGTTGTTCCCACCATACTTTCCCCACATTTACAAAGGATAAGGATAACCTTGATATAAATGAATGAATGAATGAAAGAATTATTTCTTTGCTATCTCTTACTGTATCGAATACATGGCACACACTGAAGGATCTGGTGTGGTTTGGGTTATATTCCTATTGTAGGGTATCAAAGAAGACACAATATGTTATATGAGTTTAGATATGAGGAAAGGTTATAAAAGCCCAATGTGTTTAGCCTGGAGAGAAGTTGAGCTAAGAGAGGGCCTCATTGAATGAAGTATTAAATCCTGAATAATATTTTAAAATAAGGCAAGAATCATAAACTAGCAACGAGTAAATTTAAATCAAGAACTTCTCCATACAAAGTGTGAGAAATGTCGGAAATAATTTGTCAAGCAGCATTGCAGAGACACACAGCTGGATATCAGGCTGGGAGGAGTTACAGTACTAAAGCAACGGGCTTTCATGAGCATTTTCTCGTGTTTTTCCTCTGTTCTTAATTACAGAAGTCTAAGTAACTTGCTGTGGATGAAATTGTGAGTCAGTTGCACAGGCTGTTGATACGAATCAATTCCTGCGTCACCACCCCCATCAAGTATTCCGTTTCTTCCTCATTACATGGGATCAGCAAAGACTCAATCCCGTCTTATACCACTGCAACATTTACACCAAATCACAAGCACAGTCCACAGCTCTGACAGGAGACCGTTCAAACTTCCAGGGAATCAGCATAAATGGCCATTTTCATGAGTTTAAATGGTTTCCCTGGAGCTTCCATCGGTTAGGCAGTTATGGCAGTTGACTGGTAGAACCCCTGTGGAATTTCAGGGCCAAGATCTCTTGGAGCCGCAGCCTGAAAGCTACGCTGTATGATAATTGTGTAACGAATGCTTAATGCATCCATATTCAATTCCAATATCCACTATTTTAAAGGAGGTGCTAACCTGTTTAAAGAGATTTGATGTGAATGTGTGAAATGTACAATCATTTCCAGGCTGGCAATAAAAGTCCATTGCACCAATCTCCAGCAAAAGTCTCTCCTCTTTTCCCCTCCGCTGCTTTCCTGAAGGAGCCGACTCATCCCAAGAGGCATTTCTTCAGGTGGTTGCCAAGGCAATCCTCCATCCTTCATGTGTGAGCCTCGAGAGTGACCATTGGCAGAATGTTCGACTATGGGAGTCATCACAGCATAGCCTGATCGTTTCTTTACCTGCTTTGCTTAGAACATAAGAAATAAGAGCAGGAGTAGGGCATTCAATAAGATCATGGCTGATCTTCTAGCACAACTCCACTTTCCCATGTGATTCCCATATCCCTTGATTCCCTTAGTGTCCAAAAATCTATTGATCTCAGTCTTGAATATACTCAATGACTGAGCATCCACAGCCCTCTGGGGTAAAGAATTCCAAATATTCACAACCCTCTGAGTGAAGAAATTTTTCCTCACCTCAGTCCAAAATGACCGACCCCTTATCTTGAAACTATGACCCGCCTAGTTTTAGACTCTCCAACCAGGGGAAACAGCCTCTCAGCATCTACCCTGTCAAGCCCTCTAAGAATTTTATATGTTTCAATGAGATCACCTCTCATTCTTCCAAACTCCAGAGAATATAGGTCCATTCTACTCAATCTCTCCTCACAGGACAACCCTCTGACCCCAGGAATAATTCTAGTGAACCTTCATTGCACCGCCTCTAAGGCAAGTATATCCTTCCTTAGGCAAGGAGACCAAAACTGTACACAGTAGTCCAGGTGTGGTCTCACCAGAGCCCTATATAATTGCAGCAAGACCTCATTACTTTTATACTCCAACCCCTTTGCAATAATGACGAACATACCATTTGCCTTCCTAATTGCTTGCTGTACCTGCATGTTAACTTTAGTGATCAGGGGCAGGAATCCAGTCTGATTTTGTTTCCTCTAGCCCATGGGCACTTTGTCCAATTATAGCAGCCTGACCATCAGCTCAGACCAGGTAACAGAAACAGACCAGGAAATCGAGCTGCAGCCGTCCCGATCTGAATGCCTCAGTAGCACACTGGACAGTGGATTTACCCACTGATCCACAAGGGGAAGCTCTAACCTCTGCGGATGTTTGTGCTCCCCAGCACTGACCACTAGAAAGAAAGACTTGCATTTGTATAGCGCCGTTCATGACCCGAGGATGTCCCAAAGCGCTTTACAGCCAATGAAGTCTTGTAATGTAGGAAATGCAGCAGCCAATTTACGCACAGCAAGATCCCACAAACAGCAATGTGATAATGACCAGATCACCTGTTTTAGTGACGTTGGTTGAGGGATAAATTTTGGCTCCCCTTCCAATAAAGCCCATGGAATCTTTTACATCCACCCAAGAGGGCAGACGGGGCCTCGGTTTGATGTCTCATCCGAAAGGCAGCACCTCCGACTGTGCAGCATTCCCTCAGTACTGCAATGGGAGTTTAAGCCTAGATTTTGTGCTCAAGTCTCTGGAGTGGGACTTGAACCCACGACCTTCTGACTCAGAGGCGAGAGTGCCGCCCACTGAGCCAGGGCTGACAAGGATGGAATGGGAGTCTGCCGAGGATACAATCAGCTGTGATGGCCGAAGCTCATTATCTAGGCTGGCACATGAAGAGCGGCTATTTGGGTGAGGGACAGGAAGGCCAACACTGCCCGTGGAACTACCCAGCGAAGTTCAGAAACTTCAGGAAAGAAGGTTGGGGGGCGGGGAACGGGCGAAAGGAACGTGGACAAAAATAGATACAATCTCAATGAACGCTCTTTCAACAGAGCTGAGCAGAGCCACAAATGGACAACAAAATATTCTTGAGAACGGGCACTGGGCTCACAATTGTACAGTGTTGGATGGGACGGCCAATTCGAAAATGAAACAGCCAGATTCTCCCCCCACCAACCCGCTAACTCCCTATGCCCCTGGTGGAAAGTGCTCATATGTGGACAGGGTCGGACTTGGTCCTATCGTCTGGCAACGCTGCCTTTGGCTCATGCATGGAGAATGGCCACTTAGGTGATACCCAGGGTTTGCCAATTCCACTCTCTCTGCCATTACACTTGTGCCCTCTGGAACTCCTTCTACCTTGCCACCTGCATTCCTATTTTCAAAAGTCTTTAGTCCCCTCCCACACCCCAATTCCTTTCTTGTTTTTCCCATTTTTTTCAGGGAAAATGTATGTGTTGTTGAGCACGCACATCCCAACAAAGAGAAGGAGGAAAGAACTTTCCTTTATATGGCACCTTTTATGACCTCAGGATGCCCCAAGGTTTATAGCCAATTAATCATTTTTGAAGTTCAGTCACTGTTGTTATGTACGCCAATGCAGCAGCCAATTTGTGCACAGCAAGCTCCCACAAACAGCAATGAGATAAATGAACCGGTTAATCTGTTTTGGATGGTTGAGGGAGAAACTCCCCTCCTCTTCTTCAGATAGTGCTGTGGGATCTTATCTGTCCACCTGAACAGCTTTTATATCTCATCCAAAAGACGGCATCTCCCACAGTGCAGCGTTCCCTCAGTACCGCACTGAAGTGTCAGCCTAGGTTAGGGTGCTGAAGTCCCAGAGTGAGGTTTGAACCCATGACTCTTAGGGCCCAGAGAGACAGCTTCCAACTGAGCCAGGTTGACGCCAACAAAAAGACAAAGTATTAAACTTGCTGGACACTGTCAGATTTTTAAAGTCAGGTGTTTTTTTTTTATTCTTTGTGTTCTCTCCTGCATTAGTAATTAAGAGGTCTGAGACATTGCCTGACTTTACTTGGTCCATAATAACCTAACCTCTACACTCAGTGCATAAGGAATGAATAGAAAACCATTAATATTCACCAGCCCTCTGCATGTCTGAGCCCCTAAAGACAGGTATTGACTTCTTTGAATATTAAAGGTCAATAAGCAAGGCTAAAATCTTTTGCATAATTACACGTGTGAAAGACTAATAAATTAGGGCTGGGATGAAAGCTATTTTTCAACTTTTCCACCAGATTTTTCACGATGATACAGTGAGAGACAATTCACTGGGTGTCTGGCTTGAAAAGCCACCTCATTTCTTCATGCGCTTGTCATGTGATCAATTATATCAGCTGTCATGTGATCAATTATATCAGCTGTCATGTGATCAATTATATCAGCTGTCATGCGGAGACATTGCTGGATGGATTGCCCTTCAGCACTGGCCCAAACCGCGTGTGGGGATTCTTAAGAGAGAGAAAAAAATTTTAAGAGGATAAATGAAGTGTTTTAATCTTTACAGGAGCCAGCTCTGAGCCAGACAGACACTCCTTGGGACAGCGTCAGCCGTGACTCAGTGGGTAGCACTCTTGCCTCTGAGTCAGAAAGTCATGGGTTCGAGTCCCACTCCAGCGACTTGAGTATAAAATCCAGGCTGACACTCCCAGTGCAGTACTGAGGGAGTGCTGCACTGTCAGAGTGTGCCGTCCTTCGGACAAGACGTTAGACTGAGGCCCCGTCTGCCCTCTCAGATAAAAGTAAAAGATCCCATGGCACTATTTGAAGAAGAGTAGGGGAGTTCTTCCTGGTGTCCTGGGACAATATTTATCCCTCAGTCAATACCTAAACTGCATTATCACATTGCTGTTTGTGGGATCTTGCTGTGTGCAAATTGGCTGCCACGTTTCCTACATTACAACAGCGACTACACATCAAAAGTACCTGATTGGCTGTAAATTGCTTTGGGGGGTCCTGAGGTTGTGAAAGGCACTGAAGTTTTTCATTATTAATAAAAAAAAAGAAAAAGAAATTAATTGTCTTATTTTGTTTATGACAGACATTGTGTGTTTGGCTTCTGGCAGAAAAATTCCAGACTTAGTTGCTACACTGCGATGTGTGTGGAGTCAAGAAGACATTTCCTGACTCTCAATATTGTCCCAGTAAATAAATCTGTTATATTTATTTTGATGTTTGTTGGAAGTCTCCAAGGGTTCAATTTGTGGGCCAAGGCTGTATACAGGGCACAGCTCGAGAGGAGCAGCCCGTCATAAACAGGTCCCCAGACACCGAACTGGTTATTATCAGCGAACCCAGTCTCCAGAATAATTCAGCAGTGTGGCTCCGTCCGTAGCCCTTTGTTGCACCGTGTTTAGCTTCGCCTCGCGCTCTGCAGCTCCAATGGCAGAAGAGAGTCTGATATACCGAGGATGTGTGCTGGGAAAACAGTGGGATATTGGAAATGCACATCATGGAAGAGTGGGATAGAGGGAATGTTCATCAGGGAACAGTGCTGGGGAGCAATGGGCTATAGAGGATCCACAATGGAGACAAAGTAAAGAAAGAACTTGCATTTATTTAGCACCTTTCACGACCTCAGGACGTGCCAAAGCACTTCACAACCATTGAAGTGCTTTTGAAGTGTAGTCACTTGTAATGTAGGAAACGTGGCAGCCAATTTGCACACAGCAAGATCCCACAAACAGCAATGTGATAAATGACCAGATAATCTGTATTAGGTGTCGGTTGAGAGAGATATATTGGCCAGGACACCTCCCCTGATCTTCTTCAAATTGTGCCGTGGGATCTTTTACATCATCTGAAAGGTTTAACGTCTCATCCGAAAGACGGCACCTCCGACAGTGCAGCTCTCCCTCAGTACTGCACTGGATTGTGAGCCTGAATTTTGTGCTCAAAGTCTCTGGAGTGGGACCTGAACCCACAATCTTCTGACTCAGAGGTGAGAGTGCTACCACTGAGCCATGGTGTTCAGTGACACTGGTATACAGTGGGATATAAAGGATCCACTCTGGGAGGCAGTGGCCTATATGGATGATACATATTAGGGAATGGCAAGATATAGAGGGCGTAATATAAAGAGGGAACAGTGAGAAGAAGAAAGAACTGCATTGATATAGCGGCTGTCATGTCCTCTGGACATCTGAAAGCAGTTCACGGCCAACAAATTACTCTTTTGACGTGTAGTCACTTTTGTAGGTTAAAAATGGCAGCCAATTTGTGCACAGCAAGGTCCCACCAACAGCAAGTTACTGATTAGTGAGTATATTCTTTTTGGTGGTGTTGAGTGAGGGATGATTGTTGGCCAGGACTGCGGGAGAACTTCTTACTCTTCTTTGAACAGGGCCACAGGATGGTTTACGTCCGGCTGAACAGATTCACCTGAAAGCACTCCCTCAACACGGCCCAGATTCCGTGCTCAACTCCTGCACTGGGGGTTCATCGCACAACCTTCTAACTCAGCAGAGGGAGTCCTATCACTTAGGCAAGATTGCACAACGATTAAGAGTCTGTGACTGTGTAGAGGATATACAGCAGGATGTATAGGGGATACAAAATTAAGACCTTTCCATACGGGAGGAACTAATAGCTCCCAAGTGTAACTTGTAGTCTGTAAGAACGATATCAATGCTTTACATTACCTGAAAATAGCAGGTACCAGGGATGAGGGACCTCAGTTATGTGGAGAGACTGGAGAAGCTGGGGTTGTTCTCCTGAGAGCAGAGAAGGTTAAGGGGAGATTTAATGGAGGTGTTCAAAATTCAGAGGGGTTTTGATAGAGTAAATAAGGAGAAACTGTTTCCAGTGGCAGGAGGGTCGGTGACCAGAGGACACAGATTTAAGGTGATTGGCAAAAGAACCAGAGGAGAGATGAGGATTTTTTTTACACAGCGAGTTGTGATGATCTGGAATGCGCTGCCTGAAAGGGCGGTGGAAGCAGATTCAATAATAACTTTCAAAAGGAATAATTTGCAGGGCTACGGGGAAAGAGCGGGGAGTGGGACTAATTGGATAGCTCTTTCAAAGAGCCGGCACAGGCACAATGGGCCAAATGGCCTCCTCCTCTGCAGTAAGATTCTATGATATGCACTTATCAGTTTCTCAACCAGGAATTATTTAAAACTCCAAGTTTATAAACAGTTTAATAGCGTTCGGGAGGTGCAATGTGGTAGAACACTGCCCTTTCACCTCTGAGTCCTGGGTTCTGATTCAGTCCAGACTGATGGGGTGAAAGTGTCCCCTCTCTGCTGGAGTTGGGGTCTCTCACGAGTCAATTTGAGGCAATGTCAATACAGCTCCAAGTGGGTGTGAGTTCCTTGTACGAAACTGACAGTAATTCAGCAGTAAATTGTCCATCTTGCTCAGAGAAGCCATAAGGATGGTTTGCGTGTGATACAAAGTGAGGTAAAATATACTGTTCTCAGTTTGGAGTTAAGGCATGATGTTGGAACGGTGTAGTTGTATCCTGCGTCTAACCTGTGGTGCACCTGACATGGGATGGCTTGATGCCATCAAAGGGCAAAGAGTGATAGCAATTTCCATTACTTGAGCTCATCCAAAACTCTGCTGCTTGAATCCCAGCTCACACCAAGTCCCGTTCACCCATCACCCTCTGTGCTCGCTGACCTACATTGGCTCCCTGTCCGGCAACGCCTCGATTTTAAAATCCTCATCCTTGTTTTCAAATCCCTCCATGGCCTCGCCCCTCCCTATCTCTGTAACCTCCTCCAGCCCTACAACCCTCCGAGATCTCTGCGCTCCTCCAATTCTGGCCTCTTGCGCATCCCCGATTTTAATCACCCCGCCATTGGCGGCCGTGCCTTCAGCTGCCTGGGCCCTAAGCTCTGGAATTCCCTCCCTAAACCTCTCCGCTTCTCTCTCCTCCTTTAAGATGCTCCTTAAAACCTCCCTCTTCCACCAAGCTTTTGGTCACCTGTCCTAATATCTCCTTACGTGACTCGGTGTCAAATTTTGTTTGATAATCACTCCTGTGAAGCACCTTTGGACGTTTTACTATGTTAAAGGCGCTATATAAATGCAAGTTGTTGTTGTTGCTGGGGCACTAGTACCTCGATTCTGACATTCCTGAACCAGTCCTTCATTAACCCACTTGCGGTGTCTGTACCCGTTTTCTTTCCTGCGCAGGTGGAGCTGACAGGCAGCAGCATCTTCGATTACATTCACCCTGGGGATCACGTGGAGGTGGCAGAACAGCTGGGACTGAAACTGCCAAGCGGCCGAGGCCACAACTTGCAAGCTCCCAACGAGGACGGCGCAAGTTCAACATCTTCCTCCTCCTTGGCCGAGACACCTGAGCCAGGTAAGGGCACGGGTGGAGGATCTCCGACAGAAGCACGGGGTGGGGAGAGGGGGCCAAATGGTCAGATGCCATCAAAGGGTGTTGTTTGGGGGCAAAGAGAAGTTAATTGGGCATTGGACGAAAGTTGCACCTCTAGCTCCTTCCTTCTCGGGCCTCGTGACTGTCGAACTCTTCACCTCCCTTAGTCTTCCTTTCCAGCTACAATCCAAAGGCTTTTAAAAACCATGTTAGACATCACCTAATCACTGCTCTCTGACTTATCCTTCCTTCCCTCCTACTCTTTTCAACCTTGACGCTGTCCTACACCATAGGCCTTTGAAAAGAAAGAAAGAACTTGCATTTCTATAGCGCCTTTCATGACCTCGAGATGTCCCAAAGCGCTTTACAACCAATTAAGTACTTTTGAAGTGTACTCACTGTTGTAATGCAGGAAACACAGCAGCCAATTTGTGCACAGCAAGATCCCACAAACAGCAATGTGATAATGACCAGATGTGATAATCTGATTTTTAGTGATGCTGGTTGAGGGATAAATATTGGCCCAGGACACTGGGGAGAACTCTTCTTCGAATATTACCATGGGAACTTTTACATCCAGCTGAGAGAGCAGACAGATGTGAGGTGAATGCTTCAATCCCATATCCCAACTCAAACCATGAAGATACCTAGCTGCCCTTAATCTTTAAATATCCGGTTTATTGGAGAATGTTATCTGTTGATTGCAAGGTTTCATGGACATCTTGATCAAAAAAAGTTTGCAAGCTGCTTCAGTAGTGCAGGTGAGTTTATCCAGCTGATCCGTACAAACCAGGACAATCCCAGATTCGATCCCTGGACTGTGCTAAGTTAGATGATCTCAAAGGGGGTAGTGATGGGGGCTACAACTAGACTCAGTGCCCCTGGGTTAGGGAGAACAAAAAACAGCCAAGGCCACTGCTCCTATCCAGTGACCACTACGCTCCTGTGGACATTAGGTTAGAACTGAATCGAAGTTGGCTAGGATATAGAATCAGAGAATGATACAGCACAGAAGGAGGCCATTTGGCCCATCGTGCCTGTGCCAGCTCTTTGAAAGAGCTGTCCAATTAGTCCCACTCCCCCTGCTCTTTCCCCATAGCCCTGCAAATTTTCCTCCTTCAAGTATTTATCCAATTCCCTTTTGAAAATTATTATTGAATCTGCTTCCACCGCCCTCTCAGGCAGCGCATTCCAGATCAGAACAACTCGCTGCATAAAAAAATTCATGTCGCTTCTCGTTCTTTTGCCAATTACCATATTTCAGTGTCTTTCTGCCACTGGAAACAGAGTCTCCTTATTTACCGTATTAAAACCCTTCGTGATTTTGAACACCTCCATCAAATCTCTCCATAACCTTCTCTGCTCTAAGGAGAACAACCCCAGCTTCTCTCGTATTGCATTAACACCTGCTGTCTAGTGTCACACATAAAAATGGCCTCGTGGGCGAGGTACCGATGGGGTGCTGGCATCAGTCAAACCGTACTCCATCAGGGGAGTCAGCATCTTCAGGATAGGAGCGACAAAAATCACGTGGAAAAAAAAAAGGTCTGTCCCATCACGGTCCGTTCAAATCACTCGCAAAGAAAACAGAAAATGGGAATACACAACAGGTCCATCGACTTCTGAAAGGGAAAGGTAAAGGTTAATGTTTCGGGAGTGGGCCTGTTGTCAGAATTGGGTGGGGAATGAGGCAAGTTCTTTTTAAAGGACCGACCAAGAAGTGGGCGGCTGGTCAAAGCTACTAGAAATTAGCACAGAGGAGCCTCTAGTGAGTTCAATAACTTGACTGTGGATTGAAAAGATTGAACAGACTGGGGCTCTTTCCTCTAGAAAAGAGAAGGCTGGGGGAGTGACCTGATAGAGGTCTTTAAAATTACAAAGGGGTTCGATAGGGTAGACATAGAGAAGATTGTTTCCAAAACTAGGGGCCATAAATATAAGATAGTCACCAATAAATCCAATAGGGAATTCAGGAGAAACTTCTTTACCCAGAGAGTGGTGAGAATGTGGAACTCACTCCCACAAGGAGTAGTTGAGGCGAATAGTGTAGATACATTTAAGGGGAAGCTGGATAAACACATGAGGGAGAAAGGAATAGAAGGATATGCTGATAGGGTGAGATGAAGAGGAGTGGAAGGAGGCTCGTGTGGAGCATTAACGTCGGCACAGACCAGTTGGGCCGAATGGCCTGTTTCTGTGCTATAATTTCTATCTAAAAAACTGTGAAATGGGGAGAAGTGCTGGGCTATATAGCAAGGTTGTCTCTGTCGGGTTGTAAAAGGGGAATAAAGTGGGTCCAAAATGGAAGAGAGTCGTCCTCAACAATTGTTTTCAGTTATAAACAACATCTTGCATGTGGGACTCACCTTATCTTCTCAGATATTATGTGGAGGCCCTAAGACCGCACTTAGAACGAGGGCAGTGACTGTGATAAGCCGATTTTGCTGCGCTTGAAAGGGTTAAGCATTTCATTCTCGTGGAAGCAAATGTGTTTCCCCCGCAAGGATCACAGCCTCAGTGACCGAGTAAGGGGACAGGCTCAGGCATGGCCTGCATTCCTCTCAACTGCCATTACTTCACGCAGAATGTCAGGGGAATTAATTAGTTGGGATCTGAAGCAATGCAAAAAGAGACAGAGGTTAACTGCTTGTGTATTACTGTGTTTAATGGAAAAATGACTCTCTGTGGAGCATGAGGATGGGCCCTCGTTTGATCTCCTTTGAGGACCAGAGTTGCATTTTTCCCACCAAAACAGCAAGACAGAAGCTCTCCAAATTGTCCTGGGAATACTCCAAATGAAGGTTGAAATTACGCCTCCTCCAGGCTACGTCTCCGTTTCTCACTTGGTGACACAGATTCATAGGAGCATGTCTAATAGGAACAGGAGGAGGCCATTCAGCCCTTCGAGCCTGTTCCGCCATTCAGTTAGACCGTGACTGATCTGTATCTTAACTCCATAGAATCATAGAAAGATTACAGCACAGAAGGAGGCCATTCGGCCCATCGAGTCCGCGCCAGCTCAACGCAAGATCAATCCAGCTAGTCTCGCTCCCCTGCCCTATCCCCGTGGCCCAACAAATGTTTTCCTTTCAAGTACTTATCCAGTTCCCTCTTGAAGGCCATGATTGAATCTGCCTCCACCACACCCTCAGGCAGTGCATTCCAGATCCCAACCACTCGCTGTGTAAAAAAGATTTTCTTCACTTCATCTTTGGTTCTTTTGTCAATCACCTTAAATCTATGTCCTCTGGTTCTTGACCCTTCCACCAACCTTCTCTCTATCTAGTCTGTCTAGACCCTTCATGATTTTGAACACCTCTATCAAATCTCCTCTCAACCTACTCTGTTCCAAGAAGAACAACCCCAGCATCTCCAGTCCATCCATGTAACTAAAGTCCCTCATCCCTGGAATCATTCTGGTAAATCTCTTCTGCACCCTCTCTAAGGCCTTCACATCTTTCCAAAAGTGCGGTGCCCAGAACTGGACACAATACACCAGTTTTGGCAGAACCAGTATCTTACAAAGATTCATCATGACTTCCATTTGCCCGCCTTGGTTCCGTAACCCTGCCTAACAAAAATCTATCAATCCCAGTTTTTAGAAATTTTTAATTGGCCCCCAACCTCAACAGCTTTTTGGGGGAAATAGTTCCAGATTTCCACTACCCCTTATGTGAAGAAATGCTTCCTGACATCACCCCTGATCGGCCTAGCTCTAATTTTAAGGTTATTCCTCCTTGTTCTGGACTCCCCCCTCCAGAGGAAATAGTTTCTCTCCATCTACCCTATTAACTTCTTGAATCAACTTAAACTCAATTAGACCACACCTTAATCTTTTATACTCAATGGACTACAAGCCTAGTCTATAGAAGGTCTTATAGGAGGTTTTATAAAGTCTTATAAAAGCTCTTAGATTGGTATATCGCCCTCTAACAATTGTGTGATCTTGTTGAGGGTGCTTACTTCCTGTCCACAGGAAGTGAGCATCCTCTATCAAATCGCCTCTCAACCTTCTCTGTTCCAAGGAGAACAACCCCAGCATAGAAGCTCAAGTCTATCCACGTAACTCAAGACCCTCATCCCTGGAATCATTCTAGTAAATCTCTTCTGCACCCCCTCTGAGGGTTGTTAGGAGTTTTGGTCATGTTTTTCTGTCAGTACTGTATTTCCCATTGCAAATTGCTATGTCAACATTTCCCATTCAATTTTGCTATGTCAACTGTCACAATGTACTTGCAAGCTCTGGCCACCCGATGGGTGTGTGGAGCAAGTACCTGAAGTCTTACTTGCAACTCCATTGCCATCTTGTGTGTATATATATATATATATTATATTATATTCACCAACTGGCTATAGGCAATTTCTCCCCTCCTGGATCCTCTCTTTAAATTCATAAAGGCCACTCAACCATAGAGGGCATCACCGCCAGGCCTGTACTACCCTGACCCGACATTTATATACATTCACTTTGCAGCGGGAGTTACTGGAGAGTGATCAGGAGCGGGAACAATGGCTGAATTGCTGCCCTCTGGGTAAAGAAGTTTCTCCTGAATTCCCTATTGGATTTATTAGTGACTATCTTATAGTTATGGCCTCCAATTTTGGTCTCCCCCACAGATGGAAACATTTTCTCTCCGTCTACCCTATCGAACCCTTTTGTAATCTTAAAGACCTCTATCAGGTCACCCCTCAGCCTTCTCTTTTCTAGAGAAAAGAGCCCCAGCCTGTTCAATCTTTCCTGATAGATTGGATGGTGTTGGTGGATGGCTTGTTAAAACCATCAGCTCAGCGTGTAATAAAGGTAAAGACGGCAAACAGGATCTTAAGCCCCGATATTAACTCGAGGGGCGGACGGGGAACTGCGGAGAGTTCAGCGAGAGGCCCGGGCTATTTTAACCCCTGGGACTCATTTAAAAGGCACTGAACTGTCTCCCGCTCGAAGCCTGCGGGAATGACATCAAAGCCAGAAGCTTGAATATGGGGCAAGGTATGTTAGGAAGGATGGGGGTCCGGGCCGTTCAAGGCCGGAGAAGGAGGGGGAGGGGGGAGAAGGGAAGGCCTGGGGCGGAGGAGGCCCAAAGTCTCCTCGTTGGGCAGGACTCCTGCTCCTCTTGGGCCACAAGGAACTTTTACACCATTTTTAAAGATGATTACTTACCAGGGCCTTTTCTGGCCCAATGCTGCCAACTTTGGCTGGCAGCTCGTAGATTGTGCGTGAATCGCGTTTTTCAGGGTTAATTTTAAGTCGGGGTCCGAATTACATCATCGGACCTCGACAATTCAATATTGCAGGTGGCGGCCTCCACACTCCTGAAGGTCCACGGTACAGACCTATACAGCCCACAAAGGGGGAAGGTTGGACAACCCTGCTCTCGCTCTTCCTTTCGAAACTCTTTACCTTCCGTTGTCTTCCCTCCTCCCTACAAACTGAGCCTGCCCATAAAACTCTTCCAAAGCCTGGCAATATTCCATTCAGTTGTCATTATCAGCTTGGCTCAGTGGTCGGACGCTCGTCTCTGAGGTAGAAGGCCGTTGGGTCAAGCCTTGATGTGGTCCAGGCTGGTGTTCCAGTGCAGTACCGAGGGAGTGCTGCGCTGTCAGAAGTGCCATCTTTCGGGTGAGATTTTAAATCTTGGCCCCCACCTGCCCTCTCAGGTGGATGTAAAAGATTCCGTGGCACTATCCGTAGGAGAACAGGGGAGTTTTCACCAATGTTTATCCCTCAGTCAACTCAGATTGTTTGTGGAATCTTGCTGGGCGCGGCTGGGCTGATGCATTTGCCAAACAAAATAACAGTGACTGCACTTCAATAGTAATTAATTGGCTGTGAATCATTGTGCGACATCTGGAGGATGCAAAAGGCACTATATAAATGCAAGTACTGTCTTTTTTCTTTACTTGCATTTGTAAAAAGAAAAGTTGGCCGAAATCGAGTTGTTGTAAAGCTGTAACACAGTCGCTAGCTCACTCAAACTTTGCTGTCTGTTTATAACATTATTCGAACCCTTCCTGTGACTCTCGGCCTCTAAGCAATGCTCCCAGCTTGCTGGAATCCTTTTGCTTTTAATTAGGAGAAGTGCATCATTATATTTAAAAAATCTTGGGGCAATGCAATTTTAAAACTCATGTTTTCCTGAATGGCAAATAACAAAACACAATTTAATCTCGATAAACACAGAACGGCTTTGCCAGGAAATGTTTCGCTCGGATCAAGCCCACTGTGACTCCAGGAAAAAACATAACCAATTTGTAAATCTCTGTCCTGCGGCCTATTTAATCATTCAGTCAATGAGTCACCACAAGCAACAGAAACACAGAACAAATAAAGACATTTTGTTCAAAGTGACTGGATTTCCACATTGCTGCTGCCCTGTGAGGAATTTTGGCTGTGGAGTAGCATTTAGTGCACAGAGTATCATAAATTGGAACATTATTGAATCAGGAATTGAAAGTAATGGGAGTGAATGGGAAGGAGTTTACTCCATTGGGATTGTTTACAATGAGAGTGAATGGGGAGGGGTTTGGTCCATTGGGATTGTGTACAATGGGAGTGAATGGGGAGGAGTTTGGTCCATTGGGATTGTGTACAATGGGAGTGAATGGGGAGGAGTTTGGTCCATTGGGATTGTTTACAATGGGAGTGAATGGGGAGGAGTTTGGTCCATTGGGATTGTGTACAATGGGAGTGAATGGGAAGGAGTTTGGTCCATTGGGATTGTTTACAATGGGAGTGAATGGGGAGGAGTTTGGTCCATTGGGATTGTGTACAATGGGAGTGAATGGGAAGGGGTTTTATCCATTGGGATTGCATACAATGAGAGTGAATGGGAAGGGGTTTGGTCCATTGGGATTGTTTACAATGAGAGTGAATGGGAAGGATCATCAATGTCTTTTATGAAGCTTCTCTCCACTTTTCTCCCTTTTGTCCTCCCCTGAAGATGCTGATTCATGTGGGGGTACCATTCCCCGAATGCCAATCACAGCCAAGCTTGAACGTGTCCTCACCTCATATCCACCCAGCTACGTTTTCCAGCAGTAACAATCATGAGCAAGAGCTCTGGTTGCTTTAACCCCTCCCTCCCCCTCCCTCCTAGCCTGGGGTTCTGAGGCACATTCTAGCATCTCAACCTCTACCCCAGGCCAAGATCAATTATCTCAGCACGGACAAGGGGTGGAACCTGGGAACCTTTCCTGGTCAGTACTGCACATCTGCCCTCTCAGGTGGACATAAAAGATCCCACAGCACTATTTGAAGAAGAGCAGGGGAGTTCTCCCCGGAGTCCTGGCCAACATTTATCCCTCAACCGACATCAATGAAACAGATTTTCTGGTCATTATCACATTCATGTTTGTGGGATCTTGTTCTGCGCAAATTGGCTACACTTCAAGAAAGTATTTCATTGGCTGTAAAGCACTTTGGGACATCCTGAGGTCATGAAAGACGCTATATAAATGCACGTCTTTCAATGTATTTTGCCATCACCACAGCCAATTTTATTTTATGCTTCGTACAAGGGAATTTTTTTTTAATTGTGTATGACCCATCTAACCTTATCTGATATTTTATTCTTTTTATTTAAATTTCAAGAACTAATTAAAGATTTATAAGAAATATGAGAGAAACATAAACTACAAAGGCACAGCCTCCAGCAGTCCGAATTCCGCGGTACCGCTGCAGGCTCTTGGAATGGAATTTATCCAATTTCTTAGGCTGTTGGGACGTGCCTCACTCCCAAGGAGCTGTGTAGCATCGAGCTGGAGTCAACTCCTACAAACATACGTCTTTCCCTTCCCCGTCTCTCAGAGAATACTGACTCATTACAATTTCCTCCCCCACCCCAAGAAAACCTTGCCTGTTCAGTTGCCTCCCCTCCTCTCCTCAATCATAGAATCATAAGGAGGCCCTTTGGCCCATCGTGTCTGTGCCGGCCCTCTGAAAGAGGTGTCCAATTAGTCCCACTCCCCCAGTTCTTCCCCATAACCCTGAAAATGTCCCCTTTTCAAGCATCTATTCAATTCTCTGTTGAAAGTTACTATTGAATCTGTTTCCACTGCCCTTTCAGGCAGCGCATTCCAGATGCAGATTAAGATCCAGATTAAGAAGTGGATTTATAGAGGAGCACTTCCTTGGCCATCAACAATTCATCCAGTACTTCCCCCACCTTCCAAGTGACCATTCTTCATGTGTGAGCCCAGACAGTGCTTTTCGTTAGACTATTCAACCTTGGAAGCATCATAGCCAAGGTTGATCCTGTCCTCAACGGGCATCCAACCCCCATGCACTTTCCAGCAAGGGGGTGGGGGACGATTGGATAATGATCAGGAGCTTTATCCCCTTACAATGGAACTACATGTACACCTGGCACCCGAGCTGGGACCAGCTAACTCAGCACAGACCAGGGATTGCACCGGGGATCACCTTGGTCGACATGGTTCGGTTCCACATGAGCAGTGGTTGCTGACCAACCCTTCAGGGTAATGGGAAACATGTTTCAATTGGAAATCTTTTATATTCTTTTATGGATGTTCCCCTTTGTTACAAAGAATCTACAGGATAGAAACAGGCCACTTGGCTCAACTGATCTGTGCCGGTGTTTAAACTCCGCACGAGCCTCCTCCCATTCCAAGTACCTCGTTCCACTTTGACCCCCTTATGTACGCATCAAACCTCCCCTTAAATGCATCACTTCTCTCTGCTTCACCCACACCGAGCGAGTTCCACATTTTCACCACTCTGTGTAAAGAAATTCCTCTTAAATGGTTAATGGCTATCGAGTTGCACCGAGACTACAGGACAGAAACAGGCCATTCGGCCCAACTGGTCGTTGCTGGTGTTTATGCTCCACATGAACGTCCTCCCCCCGACTTCATCTCACCCTATCAGCATATCTTTTTATTCCTTTCTCCCTCATTGCTTATCTAGTTTCCCTTTAAATGCATCTATTCATCTCAACTACTCCTTGTGGGAGTGAGTTCCACATTCTCACCACTCTCTGGGTAAAGACGTTTCTCCTGAATTCCCTATTGATTTATTAGTGACGATCTTATATTTATGCTCCCTTGCTCTGGACTCACAAGTGGTAATGGTTTCTCCACATCCACCCTATCGAACCCCTTCACAATTTTAAAGATCTCTATCAGGTCTCCTCTTAATCTTCTCTTTTCCAGAGAAAAGACCCCCAGCCTGCTCAATCTTTCCTGATAGTTGCATCCTCTCAATTCTGGTAACACCCTTGTAAATCTTTTCTGCACCTCCTCCAGTGCCTCGATATCCTTTTTGTACTACGGAGATCAGTACTGCACACATAACTCCAAATGTGATCTAACCAAGGTCCGATATAAATTTAACATTACCTCCTTGATTTTGTGTTCTATTCGTCTAGAAATGAACCCCATTACTTTTCAGCCTTGCCCCAAACTCTGACTCCTATTTCTTGGGGAGGTGTGGGACAAGGACATTGTAGCGGTAAATTCTACCTTGGTTTTCATACTAAAGGCAGAAGGCTGTGACTAGAATTAAAGCTGTGGATTTTATGAAACTGTTTGAGGTAGTTCGATTATAAAGACGTTGTCCTGATGCTCCCATGACAGCTCAATAGGTGAATGAATACATACCCTGGTGTGGTACTGAGCCACACAGGCAGGTCCCGGATTCAACCCTTGGTCTGTGCTGACCTCTGCTTGCGTGATGTTACGGCCACTATGATTGGCTCCGATTCCCCGCACCAGAAAAAAAAATGTCAGCCAAGCTTCCTGCTCCTGATTGTTATCCTTTCTTTAAAAGTTTGTCCACGGGACGTGGACAGTGCTGGCCAGGCCACCTTGATTGTCCACCCCTAGTTGCCTTGAGAAAATGATGGTCCTTCTTGAGTAACTTGGCGTTCTAGGCCACTTCAGAAGACATAAAGATTCAATCACGTAGTGTGGGACTGGAGTCACATGTAGCCCAGACTGATTAGGAGTGGTAGGCTCCATTTCCTGAAAGACCATTAGTGAACCACTTGGTTTTTCCGACGTTCCGGTAGCTTTCGTGAGCTCCATTGGAAAGCGCACGTGTGAATCCGGCTCGGTTGTGATGCCCCCCGTGTTGAATAGCCACACTCTCTAAACTCACGCATGAAGATAGTCCACTCGGGCAATGCACAGGATGGCGGCTGTAACCTGTGGAAGCACACACCTGAAACTGTCCGTGCCTCCGGGAGAGGAAAAAAAGAGAGAAAAGTTCACAAGGCCAATTAATCAAGGAATGGAAAGGGAATTCCATGCTAATTCCTTATCACAAACTGATTTTACAAACTATTTATTATTAGACACCGACTAATAACCTGCATCAGCGGAAGGATAAATCCCCAACTTTTTGAGGCACTTGTTCCCCTTTCTCGGGGGTCTCTAATCCATGTGGCATCCCACCAAATAGGCAGGTGAACAACCTACGCCCTGGCGTTTGACAGTGCCACCCTGAAACTGGCTGCTCGGAGAGGAGGGAGGTTGAGAGTGGCCCAGGATGACTCACTGTCCCTCCCTCCAAATGGGGAAGCACCAAATATTTACTCTGGGCCTCCCCTCAATTGAATGGCTGAGATTGGGAACACATTCAGCTGAGGACCATTGGTGTGATACTGGGTCACTGACGAATGGTATTGGATGGATCGATAAAGTCACCTTGGGTAGATTATTAGTGAGGAAGGGATATTGGAATCGATGGATGTTGGTTGGTGGGTAATTTTGGATGGACAGAATATAGCCTTAGATAAATAGATAATAGCTAAATACTAAGGTAGGTGGGAGATGCAGTGAGACCTGGGTGTCCTTGTACACCAGTCGCTGAAAGCGAGCATTCAGGTGCAGCAAGCAGTTAGGAAGGCGAATGGTATGTTGGCCTTCATTGCAAGAGGATTTGAGTACAGGAGCAGGGATGTCTTAGTGCAGTTGTACGGGGCCTTGGTGAGACCACATCTGGAGTATTGTGTGCAGTTTTGGTCTCCTTATCTGAGGAAGGATGACCTTGTCATGGAGGGAGAGCAACAAAGGTTTACCAGACTGATTCCTGGGATGGCAGGACTGACGTATGAGGAGAGATTGGGTTGACTCAGCCTATATTCACTAGAGTTTAGAAGAATGAGAGGTGATCTCATTGAAACATATAAAATTCTAACAGGGCTAGACAGACTAGATGCAGGGAGGATGTTCCCGATGGCTGGGGAGTCCAGAACCAGGGGTCACAGTCTCAGGATACGGAGTATGCCATTTAGAACCGAGATGAGGAGAAATTTCTTCACTCAGAGGGTGGTAAACCTGTGGAATTCTCTACCCCAGAAGGCAGTGGAGGCAAAGTCATTAAATATATTCAAGAAGGAGATAGATATATTTCTTAATGCTAAAGGGACCAAGGGATATGGGGAAAAAGCGGGAACAGGGTACTGAGTTGGACGATCAGCCATGATCATTTTGAATGGCGGAGCAGGCCTGAAGGGCCGAATGGCCTCCTCTTGCTCCTATTTTCCATGTTTCTATGTTTCTATGTTTAAGTGATATTGAACAGGTACTGAATAGGGGGCCGATGACTGAGCGATATTCGATCGATAAATTGGTGTTGAATAGACCCGAGAGAGTAATTTATATTGGATAGATATTGGCCAGATAGTGATTGTTAGTGGATAGACAGGGAAAGCAGTGCTGGATAAACAGTGAGAAAGTAATAATATACAGAAACTGTCCGAGGGATGAGCATAGTGTTAGATAGTTTCTAGTCTTTGATTTTAGTACTGAGAAACATTTTAAAAATAAAACAAACATAATAATTCAGTCAGGTAATTACAGAATGTGGGACTGGGGTCTCTGATTAGAGTAGGTGGGATTGGGGTCACTGATTGGAGTAGGTGGGATTGGGGTCACTGATTGGAGTAGGTGGGATTGGGGTCACTGATTGGAGTAGGTGGGATTGGGGTCACTGGTTGGAGTGGGTGGGATTGGGGTCACTGGTTGGAGTAGGTGGGATTGGGGTCACTGGTTGGAGTGGGTGGGATTGGGGTCACTGGTTGGAGTAGGTGGGATTGGGGTCTTTAATTAGAGTGGGTGGGATTGGGGTCACTGGTTGGAGTGGGTGGGATTGGGGTCTTTAATTAGAGTGGGTGGGATTGGGGTCTTTAATTAGAGTAGATGGGATTGGGGTCATCGATTGGGGTCATTATAGGGTCAGCCCTATAATTCTCTTTGTGATTTCCACAGATTCTTCCAATCCCAGTCTCCTGGCCGATGATCCCACGCTGGAACGATCCTTCTTCGTTCGTATGAAATCGACATTGACCAAACGAGGGGTCCACATAAAATCTTCAGGATACAAGGTAACCAATGGAAACAGTCCATGTGGGGCAGGAGTTACCTATCCCAGTAGTTGTGAGAGAGTTACTTTAACATCGGTGGAGATACCATCAGTAAGAATGGGCGCGATCTTGGTGGTGTTAATCATCACGGTGTGAGGAAGCTGGATTAACGTCAGCAACTTCAGGCTGTCAGTAATGGTATAGGAGGGACTCCACGTGTAAATGTACTTACTGATTTGAGTTATTCTCCTTTCTCAAGCCCAGTGCTTTTGCAAAACAACAAACGTTGAGAGACGTACCATTTTAAATTCCCGGTTGGGGGGGGCAATGTCTCCTACCTGCGATCTTGGGTCACTTTTCTACCCTGGTGATGTCACTACCCTGGTGATGTCACTAACCTGGTGATGTCACTAACCTGGTGATGTCACTAACCGGACGATGCTCCCATGTTTCTCAGGCTGAGCCAATCTGGAAAGATTGAACAAGCTTTTCACTGGAAAAAAGACTATGAGGAGACCTGATAGGGGTCTTTAAAATTATGAAGGGGTTCGATAGGGTGGATGTCGAGAAAATGTTTCCACTTGTGGGGGAGACCAGAACTAGGGGTCATAAATATAAGATAGTCACTAATAAATCCAATAGGGAATTCAGGAGAAACTTCTTTACCCAGAGAGTGGTGAGAATGTGGAACTCGCTCCCACAAGGAGTGGTTGAGGTGAATAGTGAAGACTGAATGTTTTCCTGGCTGCACTGTGGTAAAGTGTTCTGTCCCCAGCACTGTCATCCCTCACCTCGATAAGGACACAAACAGATAATAAAGCAGCCTCTGCGTTACAACACAGCCCATAATGTGCTTCACATAAAAGGCTGCTTGTATCTCAGCATTTACTCACTGGAGTATACGACTACAATGGTAATGAATTCACTCGTACAGGGGCTTTGGCACAACAGCACAGTGAGTTCATGATTCCAATAGATCTCTGACTCCTTTCCTGTCTCTCCCCAGACTACCTGTTTTCTGTCTCTATCTCTCTCCTCCAGTCTCTCTCTCTCAAACTCTTACATAGAATGTACAGCACAGAATCAGGCCATTTGGTCCAAAAATAAGTAGAAATATTTTCTCTATGTTTACCCTATCAAACCCCTTCATAATTTTAAAGACCTCTATCAGGTCACCCCTCAGCCTTCACTTTTCTAGTGAAAATCTTGTTCAATCTTTCCCGGTGATCCAGTGACCTTTGCTGTAAATTTGTCCGCGTGGGTGTCCATTGAGAAGGGGACGAGCTCAATTGAATGTGGTGCATCCTTACTTTAGTAGCCTAGTGACACTGTGGACGCTCCCACTGCTGCTCCCTCACGGGACTGTCACGGCAAGTGAACTGTTGAACATGTTATGCTGTGAAATAGCAAGCGGCCAGACTGTACCCAGACAGACAAAAACCCCCCCCCCGAGAAAGAGTCAACCTGGCCCCACTCTCAACACACCCTGACAGAGAGCAATAGAGTGGTAATGAGAGCATTAGAAATGGGGAGGGGGTTTCATAGCTGTCCTGGGATCAGTCTGTTACAGGCAGCAGAAGCTAAAAGTGAAGAGAAATTAATTTTCGAACAGTTTGGCTTTTAACGGTTAAAATTTCTTTTGAACAAAAAATAAACTTTTTTCAGACTGTGTGGAGCAGGGACGCCCCCTTGTGACAGAGTAAAGGTGTTCGAGCTGAAAGCGTTCAGCCATTTACAGCAACTCAAACCAAGGCTCAGCTGCAGACTTCATTCCCCCGCTCAACCTTTTCTCTTTACTCTGCTTCTCCCGTTTTTCCACTTTTGTTTGAAGCCTCTGCTTTAGTAACTCCCTTCCTCTTTTCTATGCTCCAGTGCAGTACTGAGTGGAGTGCTGCACAGCCGGAGGTGCCGTCTTTCGGGTGAGACGTTAAACCGATGTCTGCCCATTCGGGTGGATGTTAAACATCTCACAGCACAATGTGAAGAGGAACAGGGAGGTTTACCGATGTCCTGGCCAACATTCCTCCCTCAACCAACACCCCCGAAATTAATTAACGGGCCATTCATCTTATTGCTGTTTGTGGGATCTTGCTGAGCGCAAAATGGCCATTTGCCTACATGAAAACAGTCGCTGAATTACAAAATGATTTATCCTATGTGAATCACATTGCGATGTCTCTAAGGGGTGTGATGAAGGATCTGTAAATTAGTCAAGAGGCGATTTGGACCCTCGGTGAACTTAGCTCTTTCTTGTTGCAGGTTATTCACGTCACGGGGCGCCTGAGGGCTCGGATTTCGCTGCCTCACGCACGCGCCGTTCCCACCAGGCTCATGGGGATGGTGGCTCTCGCGCACACTCTCCCTCCTTCCACCATCAACGAGGTCAGGATCGAGTGTCACATGTTTGTCTCCAGGGTGAGCCTGGACCTGCAGATCATTTACTGTGAAAACAGGTCAGTGTCTCTGTCTGAGGGATGGAGAGGGGAAAGAAACAGGTCAGGGAAAAGACAGCGGGACATTGCAAGCAGCCCATCCCTCCCTCGAGTGGTTACACCCAGGATGTGATCCCTTCTCTCTCGTCAGACTCTAAGCAATCTGTGCATTTTAAGTATTTTTTATTTTTATTTCAGAATCTCTCTTTACTTATCTACCTGTCTATCTATCTGTCTGGTCTTTCTGTCTGTCTGTCGTTTGTCTATCTGATGGTCTTTCTGTCTGGTCTGTCTGTCTGTCTATCGGTCTTTCTGTCTGTCTATCTGTTGGTCCTTCTGTCTGTCTATCGGTCTATCTATCTACTTAATCTAACCATTTGTCAGCTGTATGTATGTGTCCATTGGTCTGGCTGTTTTATCTCCATCTATCTTGAATGTGTCTTGTCTATTCTGTCTGTTTGGGGTAATCTGCCTGTCTAGCTATCTGCTGGGACAATTATAGGTTTCTAGCTACCTGTCACACGAACTAACATCGCAGACTCGCATTATGTAAGATTGCACGACAACTAACGCAATCAACAGCAAGGCTGTGACAAGTTCCCTGTGACTGAGAGAGAGACACGAGAACTCAGGCAATTGTGACCAGCTTCTGTGCTCTGTGATGTTAGTCCAGGCCTCCTGTCAGCATTTTAACAATCAAATTAAACTACTGCTAAATTTAATCTAAAAAAAAATGGTCTTTTCCAGTGTGTGGATTCTTATATCTGTGTATATTGAAGTTGCCTCTCTGTCTCCATTTAATACAAGTGTCATGGATAATAGGACATGGACAAGAGATACGAATTTCCACTTTGACTTTGTTCCTCTCTCTCCCTGTCGCACATCTGCCTGTCTCGCTGTTATGAGCTCTCCCTCATTTTTTGTGCTTTCTTTCGCTACCTGCTCTCGATTTTAACTAGCCCCCTGCCTGGGCATTAAAAAAATGAACGGAGATCAGTTCAGTCAAGTAAGAGAAAGAATCATTGAGACATTAAAGAGACAGTAGGTGACCAAATAGCCAGGGAAGGGGGGCCGACCTGGGGAAATGTGATTCAGTATATCAGTAATTTGAGACTTAATGTGTGCAAAGTGTTTGGGGGCAACAGGTGACTTTAGACCTGTGGTTCCCAGAGCTCTCCATCACTGGGGGTTTCCCTCGCCACATGTCTGGGGCTGTTGTAGATTCATTAATATACATACAGCACAGGAGGAGGCCATTTGGCCCATCGTGCCTGTGCCAGCTCTTTGAAAGAGCTATCCAATTAGTCCCACTCCCCCTCCTCTTTCCCCATAGCCCTGTAAATTTTTCCTTTTGATAGAAATTGATTGCTGTGATTAGTCAATAACTCCATTATCGACGTATCATGATAGGATGGTGGAAGGAAGACTAGATGGACAATTGGCCTTTTCATCCAGCAATTCCTTTGTGACAAAATGGGGGAGATAGAAAGCCTGGGGACAGGTCAGGTATGGAATGAAAACACGTTTGAAAATGAAGTCCGTTCTGTTTACAGGCACTGACTGACCTCCTGTGTGTTTCCAGCATTTCCTCTTCTTGTTTCTGATATTTCATCCCCTGCCTTTGTTACCTCCAGAATCGACTATTCCACTGTTCTCCTGGCCGGCTTCCCACCTTCCACCCTCCGTAAACTTGAGCTCATCCAAAACTCTGCTGTCCGTATCCAAACTCACACCAAGTCTCGTTCTCCCATCACCCTCTGTGCTCGCTGACCTACATTGGCTCCCGGTCCAGCAATGCCTCGATTTTAAAATTCTCATCCTTCTTTTCAAATCACTCCATGGCCCTCGCCCCCTCCCTATCTCTGTAACCTCCTCCAGCCCTAAAACCCTCCGAGATCTCTGCGCTCCTCCAATTCTGGTCTCTTGCGCATCCCCGATTTCCATCGCTCCACCATTGGCGGCCGTGCCTTCAGCTGCCTGGGCCCTAAGCTCTGGAATTCCCTCCCTAAACCTCTCCACCTCTCTCTCCTCCTTAAAACCTACCTCTTTGACCAAGCTTTTGGTCACCTGTCCTAATATCTCCTTATGTGGCTCGGCGTCAAATTTTGTCTGATAATCGCACCTGTGAAGCACCTTGGGACGTTTTACTACATTAAAGGTGCTGTATAAATGCAAGTTGTTGTTGTTGATACCCATTTGTTTTATTTTCCTGAATGCAGAATCTCCGATTATATGGATCTATCTCCCACTGACGTAGTGGGGAAAAACTGCTATCACTTCATTCATGCTGAGGATGTCGAGGGAATTAGGCACAGCCACCTGGACTGTAAGTAACTTCTTTTTTTATGATTCTATATTCACTGTGAGGCACTGTAATCCTCAACATGCTGGCGATGTTGTTTTAAGAAAGCTCTGGGATCTTTAAATTCACTCTAGATGCTAATTCATGGCATCGCCGGTCAATTGACGAATACAAGTTTTTGGATCCAAGATGGCGGCAGAGTTGGAAGAAAGATTTCAGAGACTTGCTCCACAGAGAGATCCACTGAGCAGAGCCTGAAACTGTAATCTTACAGGGAGCTTTACTCTGTATCTAACCCTGTCCCTGCCCTGGGAGTGTTTGATGGGACAGTGTAGAGGGAGCTTTACTCTGTATCTAACCCTGTACCTGCCCTGGGAGTGTTTGGACACCTGATGCCCAAAATATGAAATATTCCCCTCCACCCTAATATCCATCGCCGCGCTGCTGCACCCGAAAGGGTTAAAGATAAATCTGTCACAATTTATATCGACTGAAATCGATAGCACTCACTGAAATGAGGAACTTCTGCGGAATTTGAGACTTAAATCTGTTTTGTTGCGATATTAAAATGGAACGTTTTGCAGAATTGAATTTGAAGCTTTTTATTTCTGGACCGTCACAGTTGAGGCCCATCAATCATTCAGAGTCCCGACACTCAGAGGGGGAGAGGCTCGGAGACTCGAGAGAGAGAGACAGAGAGAGACAGACAGAGAGAGAGAGACAGACAAAGAGACAGACAGAGAGAGAGTGAACACAAAGAGAGAGAACCTGTGTAATGTCAGAGCGAAAGAGTGAGAAAAACAGAGGAGTGAGACAAATAGAACGAGAGAATGCAGCGAAGTGAACAGTGTTACTGACTGTATCGCTACCGATGTTAGTCCAGCTCCCTGACACTATTGGGTGGATTCTGACCAAAGCATTATTGCCTCAGACTCCCCCACTCCCCTCCCCCTCCCCCCACTCCCTCTCCCCCACTCCCCCTCCCCCCTCTCCCCCCACTCCCACTCCCCCTCCCCCCCCACTCCCACTCCCCCTCCCCCCTCTCCCCCCACTCCCCCACTCCCCCTCCCCCAACTCCCCTTCCCCCCTCCCCCCACTCCCCCCACTCCCCCTCCCCCACTCCCCCAACTCCCCTTCCCCCTCTCCCCCTCCCCCCACTCCCACTCCCCCTCCCCCTCTCCCCCCACCCCACTCCCCCCTCACTCTCCCCCTCCCCCCACTCCCCCTCCCCCACTCCCTCTCCCCCCACTCCCCCTCCCCCACTCCCTCTCCCCCCACTCCCCACTCTCCCCCCCCCTTCTCTCGCTCAGCCCCCATTAACAATCGTTTGCTTTTCTTCCCCTGCAGTGTTAAACAAGGGGCAGGTTGTCACTAAATATTACCGCTGGATGCAGAAGAACAGCGGCTACATGTGGGTCCAGTCCAGCGCCACGATCTCCATCAACGTGAAGAACGGCAACGAGAAGAACATCATTTGGGTCAATCATGTGCTGAGGTGAGTGGGCTCCCCGTTCACTCGATTCACCAACGCACGAGACCAACTGGTCCGTCAGACCTGCCCCACACCGGAGCATCAGGACTAAACACTCCCCCATTCCCCCCCGCACTGCCCCCCTCTCCCCATTCCCCCTCCCCCTCCCCCCCGCACTGCCCCCCTCTCCCCACACCCCCTCCCCCTCTCCCCATTCCCCCTCCCCTCTCCCCCACACTCCCTCCCCCTCTCTCCCACACCCCCTCCTCCCTCTCCCCTACACCCCTCCCTCTTTCCCTCCAAACCGATCCCTCCCCCCATACCCCTCTCTCTCTCCCCCACACCCCTCCCTCTCTCCCCCACACTCCCTCCCCCTCTCCCCTGCACCCTCTCCCCCACGCCCCCTCCTCCCTCTCCCCCACGCCCCCTCCTCCCTCTCCCCCACACCCCCTCCCTCTCTCCCCCCACACCAATGCCTCTCTCCCACGTGTCCCTCCCCCTCTCTCCCACACCCCTCCCTCTCGCCCCCTCCCTTACCCCCTCCCTACCCCTCTCCCCCGTCCCTGGGAGAAGCAAAAAAAATATGGAAAAATCCCGGGTCCAATAAGGGGAAAAATTACTCGGGAGAATTCCTCCCCGACCCCCTTCAGGCGATCGAAACCAGTCCAGGAGATCACACGGACCGAGTGTTATCTATAAAGACACTGACCTTCTCTATGATGGGATCTCTGCCCCAGTCAGGAACTGGCCCAGCTCCCTCTCGAAGGCAGAGAGTCGGCACCCACCCCACCAGCCGGAAACGCATTCCAGGGGCTCACTGCTCTCTGGGGAAAATTTAATGCACTCTTCATCACATCAGCATCGACTCACGTGGGGCAAATTGTGCCTTGATTTTGCTGTGTCAGCTTGGCTCAGCTGGTAGCACTCCCACCTTCTGTGTCATCGGAACAGGAAGTGGCCATTCAGCCCCTCGAGCCTGTTCCACCATTCAGTTAGATCACAGCTGATCTACATCTCAACTCCATTTTCCTCCCTTTGCTCCATATCCCTCGATACCCAATAAAAATCTATCGATCTCAGTCTTGAAGATCTCAATTGACCCCCAGCCTCAACAGCTTTTTGGGGGGAGAGAGTTCCAGATTCCCACTCCCCTTTGTGTGAAGAAATGCTTCCTGACATCACCCCTGAACGGCCTGGCTCTAATTTTAAGGTTCTGCCCCCTTGTTCTGGACTCCCCCCACCAGAGGAAATAGTTTCTCTCTATCGACCCTATCAAATCCCTTTATCATTTTAAGCACATCCACTAGATCACCCCTTAACCTTCTAAACTCAAGGAATAGAAGCCAAGTTTATGCAGCCAGTCTTCATAATTAGACCCTTTAAACCCTGGGTTCAAGCCCCTCTCCAGGATTAGAGCGTATAATCTAGGCTAACGTTCAAGTGTGGCGGGGAGGGAGTGCAGCACTGTCAGAGGAGCTGTTAATAAAGTCAAGGTAGGATGAGGGAAGATTTTGGGGAAGTGATTGAGGACATGTCTAAAAAGGGGAGGCTATGAGGTGTAGAGGAGAGAGGGAGCAAGATGGAGGGGCACAAAGAGAACGTTCCAGAGTGTGGAGCCAAGACAGCAACTAAATGTGGAATGTAGAGGAGGAGGGGGGGGGTGCAAAGGGGGCTGGAATCGGAAGGGCTTGCAGCTTGTACTAGCACGTAGGCCAGGAGGCGGTTGCAAAGATGGGGGGAGGGGCGAGGAAACGGAGGGGCGAGGAAACGGAGGGGCGAGGAAACGGAGGGGCGAGGAAACGGAGGGGCGCTGGGGTTGAGGGAGCCAATGGGAGCTGGTGAGGAGCAGGGTGACCGAGTGCGGGATAGGACGCGGGCATGAGAGATCTTGTAGTTGATGCAAGATGGAACTCGCGAGGCCTGCATGGGCAGCATTGGGGTAATGGAGCCTGGGGGGGGGCATCGAAGGCATGGATGAGGGACGCAGTCTCAGTGGGCAGAAGTACAAAGTGAGGTGAAAGACAGACTTGCATTTCTATCGCGCCTTTCACTACCTCAGGACGTCACAGCCAATGAAGTACTTTTTGAAGTGTAGTCACTGTTGTAATGTAGGAAACGCAGCAGCCAATTTGCGCACAGCAAGATCCCACAAACAGCAATGTGATACTGGCCAGATAATCTGTTTGTGATGTTGGTTGAGGGATAAATATTGGCCCAGGACATCAGAGGGATCTCCCCTGCTCTTGTTCGAAATAGTGGCCGTGGGATCTTTTACGTCCGCCTGAGAGGGCAGACGGGGCCTCAGTTTAACGACTCATCCAAAAGACGGCACCTCCGACAGTGCAGCACTCCCTCGGTACAGCCTGGATTATGGGCTCAAGTCTCTGGAGTGGGGCTTAAACCCACAATCTCTGAGTCGGAGGCCTGAGTGCTGCCCAATGAGCCGGCTTCACTCATGAAGAATGGCTATTTGGATGAGTTGGCGGGGCCCATGGTACCCCGACCCCAGAACGGCTCAACACTGTCCGGAGAGGGCGGGGGGGTTGGGGTGTAGAAAGAAAAGACCTGTTCCCCCTTAAAAAAAAACCTTCAAAATAATAGTGTGAAATGATACAGTGCAAAATAGGAAAACCTTCACTGTCAGGCCTGTAATTATACTTTGTGAAGCTTAATTACACTATTCTTCACATCACAGCGCCTTTTAAAGAAATAAATCTGGGAAAATTACCGCACGCCCTGCATTCTTAGTCTGTTCCGCATTAGTCAGAAGAAAAAAAATGTCATTGCTGCGATAATATTTAGTAATCTCTACACCGCAAATAATTAGCTGTGACTAATTTAACATAAAACCATTAGTTGCTGTGATTTATACTTTAATTGCAAGCATTAATTAAAGGGCCTAATTAACATGCAGCCTAACAGAAGGAGCGACATTTCCTCATTATGCTGTCACTTCATACCCTCTTTACACACACTGCTGGGAAAGGCCTCTCCATTCCTCCTGGTCCCTTGATTTTCAGGCCAATTTTCTCCCAACCTTTCCTGACTCTTCCTGGTTTCACGCCTACTTCCTGTTGTCACGATTTAGCAACCCCCAATTCTTTTAGACATTGGGTGACGGTAACCCCACTGCCCATTAACAGATGGCACCCCACTGCCCATCCTCGCCCCACAATGCGGCGCTGTGGCAGTAGCCTCTCCGCCCCATCCCGCAATCCCGGCTAATCCCACGGGTGCCCGAGATGCCATTCAAGCCGATAAGTTCTCGCTGATTATCTGCTAGAGAAACCTTTTTCTCACTGGTTTGATATTATGTGGCAGGCTTGTTTTGTTTGCTGCACTGATTCACGTTAATTGTTTTTTTTAATATATAAACCAATTTACAGCAAACCCGAACACAGAGACACTCCGATGGACATCTCACAACTTCCGTTATCGGCCATCAAATCTTCCAAACAACTGGAGTTATCAGATTCAGAGTCCGATTCCCGGGAACACTTAGGTAAAAACTGCCTGGTTCTGTACATCACCTGTTAACTGTGACCCATCTCTTTATCCCATTCAGTGACCATTGAGTCACAGTTGCCCCTTGTAGCTCAGTAACAAATACTCTGCCAAGTGTAGTACTGAGCCATCCAACAATACAAGATTTACTAGAGCGGTCCCAGGGATGAGGGACTTCAGTTATGTGGAGAGACTGGAGAAGCTGGGATTGTTCTCCTTAGAGCAGAGAAGGTTAAGGGGAGATTTGATAGAGGTGTTCAAAACCCTGGTTAGACCGCACTTGGAGTACTGTGAGCAGTTCTGAGCACCGCACCTTCGGAAGGACATATTGGCTTTGGAAGGAGTGCAGCGTAGGTTTACTAGAATGATACCCGGACTTCAAGGAGAGATTACACAAATTGGGGTTGTATTCTCTGGAGTTTCGAAGGTTAAGGGGTGATCTGATTGAAGTTTATAAGATATTAAGGGGAACGGATAGGGTGGATAGAGAGAAACTATTTCCGCTGGTTGGGGATTCTAGGAGTAGGGGGCACAGTCTAAAAATTAGAGCCAGATCTTTCAGGAGCGAGATTAGAAAACATTTCTACACACAAAGGGTGGTAGAAGTTTGGAACTCTCTCCCGCAAACGATACTAGCTCAATTGCTAAATTTAAATCTGAGATGGATAGCTTTTTGGCAACCAAAGGTATTAAGGGATATGGGCCAAAGGCAGGTATATGGAGTTAGATCACAGATCAGCCATGATCTTATCAAATGGCGGAGCAGGCACGAGGGGCTGAATGGCCTACTCCTGTTCCTATGTTCCTATGTTTTGATAGAGTAAATAAGGAGAAACTGTTTCCAGTGGCAGGAGGGTCGGTAACCAGAGGACACGGATTTAAGGTGATCGGCAAAGGAGCCAGAGGTGACATCAGGAAACATTTTTTTACGCAGCGAGTTGTTCTGATCTGGAATGCGCTGCCTGAAAGGGCGGTGGAAGCAGATTCAATAATAACTTTCAAAAGGGAATTGGATAAATACTTGAAGGGAAAAAATTTGCAGGGCTACGGGGAAAGAGCAGGGGGAGTGGGACTGATTGGATAGCTCTTTCAAAGAACCAGCACAGGCACGATGGGCCAAATGGCCTCCTGTGCTGTATCTACTATGATACAAAGGGGTGGAAGTTATGCTACAGTTATATAGAGCTATGGTGAGACCCCATTTAGAGACTGGGTTCAGTTCTGGGCACCGCACCTCAGGAAGGATATATTGGCCTTGGAGGGGGTGCAGTGCAGATTCACCCGAATGATGGTGAATCACTGGGGCTTAGAGGGTTAAATTATGAGGACAGGTTGCATAAACTATTCCCTCGAGTATAGAAGATTAAGGGGTGATCTAATCGAGGTGTTTAAGATGATCAAAGGAGTTGATAGGGTCGATAGAGAGAAACTATTTCCTCTGGTGGGGGGAGTCCAGAACAAGGGGGCAGAACCTTAAAATTAGAGCCAGGCCGTTCAGGGGTGATGTCAGGAAGCACTTCCTCACACAAAGGGGAGTGGGAATCTGGAACTCCCTCCCCCGAAAAGCTGTTGGGGCTGGGGGTCAATTGGAAATTTCAGAACTGAGATTGATTGATTTTTGTTGGGTGAGGGGATTAAGGGTCATGGAACCAAGGCGGGAAAATGAGTTAAGATACAGATCAGTCAGGATCTAATTGAATGGCGGAACAGGCTCGAGGGGCTGAATGGCCTCCTCCTGTTCCTATGTTCCTAACATCAATTTGCATTTATACAACACCATTAATGTAGGAAAACATCTCAAGGCGCTTCACAGGAGCGATTATCAGACAAAATTTGACACCGAGCCACATAAGGAGATATTAGGACAGGTGACCAAAAGCTTGGTCAAAGAGGTAGGTTTTAAGGAGTGTCTAAAAGGAGGAGAGAGAGGCGGAGAGGTTTAGGGAGGGAATTCCAGAGCTTAGGGCCCAGGCAGCTGAAGGCACGGCCGCCAATGGTGGAGCGATGGAAATCGGGGATGCGCAAGAGGCCAGAATTAGAGGAGCGCAGAGATCTTGGACAGAAGCTTACAGAGATGGACGAGGGATTTGAACACCAGGATGAGAATTTTAAAATCGAGGCATTGCTGTACCGGGAGCCGATGTAGATCAGGGAGCACGGGGTGATGGGTGAGCAGGACTTGGTGCGAGTTAGGATACGGGCAGCAGTTTTGGATGAGCTGAAGTTTATGGAGGGCAGAAGATGTAACAGCTTCCTGTGAGGAACTTTGTCCGTTCTGAAAATCCAGAGACAGTTCCCACCACTTCTTGCGGGCACGTTCACACGAAGGCGATTTGCCCGCTGTACACGATGGCTGGTATAATGGAGTATTTAACAAGCATGTTCCTTCCCTGTAAAGACCTTTTACCCACCCTGACCTGCAGCTTTATTTAGGCTGCAGTCTGTGCTTAGTACAAACTAACTGTAACCCCACACACCACTTCGAGAGGGTTAGAAGGGCTTAAAGGTAATGGAACATTAACAAGGTGTTATTCACTTATGATAGTTGCAATCAGTGACCTTAACGAGGTGCGAACGAGTGAGTAAGCGCAGCAATTTCTGCCCGAAATAAACGGAGGATTTAAGACGCTGTAACCGGCAACTTTGAACATGACGTTAACACAAATGGCTGAGCGGTTTCACTTTTAGGCCGATATAAGTGACTGCCCATTTTAAACGTGGACATTTTAAGTGGTGGGGACTGCACTCGACAGCATTAAAGAGAAGACCCAGGGGTGACCTGATAGAGGTCTTTCAGATTATGAAGGGGTTCGATAGGGTAGACGTAGAGAAGATGTTTCCTTTTGTGGGGGAGACCAGAACTAGGGGTCATTAATATAAGATAGTCACTAATAAATCCAATAGGGAATTCAGGAGAAACTTCTTTACCCAGAGAATGGTGAGAATGTGGAACTCACTCCCACAAGGAGTAGTTGAGGTGAATAGTGTAGATGGATTTAAGGGGAAGCTGGATAAACACACGAGGGAGAAAGGAATAGAAGGATATGCTGATAGGGTGAGATGAAGTAGGGAGGGAGGAGGCTCGTGTGGAGCATAAACACCGGGATAGACCTGTTGGGCCGAATGGCCTGTTTCTGTGCTGTAAATCCTCTGTAATTCTATGTAATAAGTTCCACCTCGACCCATGTGTGTTTTCTCAGTATGTTAGTTTTGTGCCCAGATTGATTCACCTTCTGCTTTCTCTGTCCTTTTTTGCTGTTGCAGAAAGGGACAATCCAAAAGAGACGGGGAAGAGAAACAGTTACGAGAAGGTGGGTGAATCCCGTTCGGAGGTGTGGAAGAGGTCGGGGAGCCAGTCGGAAGAGGAGATGACGTCAGCCAAGGACGACAGCGACTCCAGCCTCCCCGACGCCAAGTACGGCGAGGACTCGGACAGCGAGGGGCCAAGCGCCGGGAGGAAGAGCTTCGTCCTATCCCGGGTCAAGCGGATGAAGGTGGAGGGCTACGGCGAGGGCGCGGCAGCCATGACGATCCGCGAGCCGCGGGGCTCCGCGCCGAGCGGCGCCGACACCGACAGCTCGGAGGACGAGAACGCTGGGCTCCCAAGCAAGCACCAGTACCTGAAGAGGAAGAAGAGACTGAGGGACAGCTGCACTTCTCGGGGGAAGTCCTCGGACTCCCCGAGCCCCGGCGCTCATGACTTTGGCGCCCGCACGGGGGCTCAGTCCAACTCCTCGTCCAGTCACGTCTCCGCACTTAAGATTAAGACTGAAGTCATCCAGCCAATCAACTTTGACAACAATAGCACTATCTGGAACTACCCTCCTAACAGGGAGGTGATGGGGAACGAGCTGCCCTACAGCGTCGCCAAGGCTTCTACCTCTGAGCACTTTCACCCGGCACAGCCGCCCGCTGCCCTTCACGTGGCCATTCCCGACTCCGTCCTGACCCCGCCGGGCGCCGACGCCAGCAGCGGGCAGAAGACCCCCTTCAGCGCCTCCCCCCGCGCCTTGCCCGGTCAGAGCTCCTCCGACGCCCTCTCGCCTCCGCTCTCGGGCTCCCCCCGCGATGAGAAGGCCCGCGTCCCGCCCGTGGTCTACGCCAGCGACCTGGAGATGCTGCAGAGGCTGCACGCCGGCAACATGGTGTTGCCGCTGGTCCACCAGATGGCCGGGGGGGGCCTGGGCGGCGCCAACGCCAACTCCGCCATCGCCACCACCGCCGCGCCGCAGAGCCTCTACACCACCAGCACCATCCGCTACGCGCCAGCCGACGTCACCCTGGCCATGCAGGGCAACCTGCTGCCGGCTGCCCACGCCATTAACTTCGTGGACCTCAACACCTCGGGTTTCGGGGCCGACTCCAAAGCCCAGGTGGAGATGATCTATCACCACGTCCAGCGGCTCAACATGGCCGGGCCCTTTGGCGGTCCGGTGGGCGCGGCGGGGCTGACCCAGGTTCCGGCCGGCAGCGTCTTCACCACGGCCGAGGCCCTCTTCTCCACCCTCCCCTTCCCCATGAACTCTGGCAGCATTCACGCCCCTCAGACTCTGGAACGCAAGGAAGACTGAACTTTGACCTCCACCCGCTTAGCGGTGTCTCCTGGGCGGAGGGCAGGAGAGGGGGATGGAGGAAGTTGGGGGGAAGGGGAGAATCTCTACATTCTTAAACAGTGACATGGCTCGAAGTTGGCCGGTTTTTACTTTGAGACAATGGACCTCATTCCTTTATTTCTTTTAACCAATCTCCTCAAGTCCCATTGCGTGAAGCACTTATTTCCTTTTTCTCTTGGTCTGAGAGAGTCCAATCACAGAGGGATGGAATCCCCGAGGCAGCGTAGGACGGACCACCAAGGTGGAGAGGGCGCCTACGGGTGGCATCACTCCCGTGACAACTGGCTGTCCAAGGAATGGTGAACTGCTGTTGGATATGGAAGGGGAAGAGAGGAGAGGGGAGTGAGCAGGTGCGTCATTGTCCGGGCTACAGGCCTCTCACCTCCTCCTCGTTCTCCTCGTCTCCGCGCCACCATAATCCACTCAATCCTGGAGTGAAATAACTGCACGAAAACTGACGGTCACAGGGAGAGAGAGAGAGAAAACAAAAATTTGTAGCAGACCACCTTGGGCCTGTGGCCTGACCCTCGCCCGGTCATCGTCCACCTTGGGCCTGTGGCCTGACCCTCGCCCGGTCATCGTCCACCTTGGGCCTGTGGCCTGACCCTCGCCCGGTCATCGTCCACCTTGGGCCTGTGGCCTGACCCTCGCCCGGTCATCGTCCACATTGGGCCTGTGGCCTGACTCTCGCCCGGTCATCGTCCACCTTGGGCCTGTGGCCTGACCCTCGCCCGGTCATCGTCCACCATGGGCCTGTGGCCTGACCCTCGCCCGGTCATCGTCCACCATGGGCCTGTGGCCTGACCCTCGCCCGGTCATCGTCCACCTTGGGCCTGTGGCCTGACCCTCGCCCGGTCATCGTCCACCTTGGGCCTGACCCTCGCCCGATCATCGTCCACCTCGGGCCTGTGGCCTGACCCTCGCCCGGTCATCGTCCACCTTGGGACCTGTGGCCTGACCCTCGCCCGGTCATCGTCCACCTTGGGCCTGTGGCCTGACCCTCGCCCGGTCATCGTGCACCTTGGGCCTATGGCCTGACCCTCGCCCGGTCATCGTCCACCTTGGGTCTGTGGCCTGAGACTGGCCCACTCATTGTCCATTTGTGTCTGACCCTCGCCCGGTCATCGTCCATCTTGGGTCTGTGTCCTGACCCTCGACCGGTCATTGTCCACCTGAGGCCTGTGGCCTGACCCTCCCAGGTCATCATCCACCTTGGGTCTGTGGCCTGAGACTGGCCCACTCATTGCCCTCTTGTGTCTGACCCTTGCCCGGTCATTTGTCCTCTTGTGTCTGACCCTCGCCCGGTCATCGTCCACCTTGGGCCTGCTCTGTGTATAATGTACAGTCAGTCAGTAACATTTGTAAAAAGGAAAATTGAAACAAAAAAAAAGTCTGCTTCAGGCGGTCAGAACGATTACAAACAGGACAGAGCAGTGTAAAAATGGCCGGTATCATCTCTTACTGTAATTGATATCTGGGACGTTTTCGGGGCTAGGCCAGTTCCTGTTTATCGGGAAGATTCCGCGTCTGTACACGGGGTCATCGCCCCGTCTGTTCCCGGGCAGACTGCGCTTCCTAACCAGTTAAGTGTAAATCCTCACGGGTTCCTGGGCCGTGCCGAGAGCCTCTCGATTTCTGCAAACGACCTTTCCCCGGTGGTCAGTGGGAGACCCAGCGTATTTAATCGCTGTTTGTTTTTTTTTCTAATCGCCATGAGTTACCGACGCCCGTGGAGATCGGCGCCATTCGATGGCGAGCTCTGTCACGCCTCCTCCTCCCACTCTCACCCCCAGGAAACATCGGCACACAATCTGATATTGATTCATGCAGACCAGGAGGGAAGGGGAGGGGGGTCCTGGGGTTTGATCTGCAGTCTGGACGGAGTTGGCAACTGTTAACCAAGTGTCGGTCAGGGGTGTTACACTGGCCTCGGGACCCAGGAGGGGGAGGGGGGCATGGGATGAGCACCAACCAGCCAGCTCCTGGCCGCTATCATTGTGCACATGCAGGTCAAGAGAGCGCAGGGTCAGGGGTCAGTGTCTGGGGTCACACGTGAAGCTCGGGCGCCTGGACGAGGTATAAAGAGCAATTGATGATGATCACTAGCGTAAGTTACTGGTTTTAGGAAAACCGAGGGGGGCGCGGAGGGGGGAGTTAGGGTCGTATCGATGACACGGTTGAAGTTGCCTTGTTAGCCCGTCCAGGAATAACTTGGCCGTCTCTGAGTCACTCCCGGCTGGTTTGTTGGGCGGTTCCTGCCCACGGAGCTAAACGTCCAGGTGGAAAGTTCGATCGACCTCACACCGTGGTGACTCAGCCAGTTATGCACCTCATGGTGCCAGGCTCATAAAAGGGAAAGAGAGAGGGGGAGAGAGAGAAGGAGATAGCTGCAGACACACCAGACTGGGGATTAGTCACGGAGCATTGAGCATGCTTTAAAAAAAATATTGGAACACTTTGTTTCAATGCGATACATTAATACAGACGCACCATACAGATTCATCAGAACGAGGGTAGGTTATCTCATTTAACCTTCCCTCACTCTCTCTTCTCACTCCCTCCCTCACTCTCTCCTCCTCTCACTCTCTCCCTCTCTCTCTCCTTCTCTCACTCTCTCCCTCTCTCTCTCTCTTCCTCTCACTCTCTCCCTCACTCTCTCCCTCACTCTCTCCCTCTCTCTCTCCTCCTCTCACTCTCTCCCTCACTCTCTCTCCTTTCACTCTCTCTCTCTCCCTCTCCCTCACTCTCTCCTCTCACTCTCTCTCTCTCCCTCTCCCTCACTCTCTCCTCTCACTCTCTCTCCCTCACTCTTTCCCCCTCTCTCTCTCTCCTCCTCTCACTCTCTCCCTCTCTCTCTCACTCTCTCCCTCTCTTTCTCTCTCCTCCTCTCACTCTCTCCCTCTCTCTCTCCCTCACTCTCTCCCTCTCTCCTCCTCTCACTCTCTCCCTCACTCTCTCTCTCCTCTCCCTCTCTCTCTCCCTCTCTCTCCCTCTCTCTCCTCCTCTCACTCACTCTCACACTCAGCTGTACTGATGGCTGGTGTGGGAAATGAGAATTCAGCATCCTACATTAGGGGGAGCGGGGGGTTGTGTGAGAGTGAGGGAGAGTGAGTGAGTGGAGCAGCTCTCCCAGAGTTGGGGTTAAGGCACATACTTGAGGCATTTTACAGGGAGCTTTACTCTGTATCTAACCCATGCTGTACCTGCCCTGGGAGTGTTTGATGGGACAGTGTAGAGGGAGCTTTACTCTGTATCTAACCCGTGCTGTATCTGCCCTGGGAGTGTTTGATGGGACAGTGTAGAGGGAGCTTTACTCTGTATCTAACCCGTGCTGTACCTGCCCTGGGAGTGTTTGATGGGACAGTGTAGAGGGAGCTTTACTCTGTATCTAACCCGTGCTGTACCTGCCCTGGGAGTGTTTGATGGGACAGTGTAGAGGGAGATTTACTCTGTATCTAACCCGTGCTGTATCTGCCCTGGGAGTGTTTGATGGGACAGTGTAGAGGGAGCTTTACTCTGTATCTAACCCGTGCTGTACCTGCCCTGGGAGTGTTTGATGGGACAGTGTAGAGGGAGCTTTACTCTGTATCTAACCCGTGCTGTATCTGCCCTGGGAGTGTTTGATGGGACAGTGTAGAGGGAGCTTTACTCTGTATCTAACCCTGTACCTGCCCTGGGAGTGTTTGATGGGACAGTGTAGAGGGAGCTTTACTCTGTATCTAACCCGTGCTGTACCTGCCCTGGGAGTGTTTGATGGGACAGTGTAGAGGGAGCTTTACTCTGTATCTAACCTGTCATTCTGTACCTGACTTACAAAGTTGACACCGTGTGTAAAGGATGGGAAATTGTTCTGGTAGTTTGTGAAATCTCTAATTTAAAGAGTGATGGACAGATCCAGGTCACAGCTAATGCCAACAGTGAGGGAAGCCGGAATAGTGGCCACAATGTGAACTTTAACCTTTTCCCAGACTTGAGGGCTGTCCCCTCTCAAACCCTACGTCATCATCCCATCTCCGCCAAAAACCATTCCTTGTAAATTTCCAATGATGAAATTTGCATAATGCCTGTCATCAATATTCTTTAGAAATAAAACCAAACAGAACGGCACAGAGATCGCTGTTCCTCAGGCATTTCAACCACAGAGGCATCACCAAGTGCAGTGCCCATTCTGAGATCAGCCAACTCGGTGCAGAATTGGGAGCGAATGTGAAATCTTCCGACTCAGTGCATTTCCCCACTGAGCCATTCGAGGGGTAAAGTGGGGGGGAAGGTGTATTTGGAGAAGTGGGAATAGGCTCCCATTGAATTTGATCACGGTGTAAACTCAAGTCCCGGGAGAGTTTTAAGACTGCATGTTGTTCCCAAGGCTTCTGCTTCGTAACGTAGATCAGAAGGTCCTGACTGTGGGTTAAGGTTTGTACGGGTTTGCCTTTTAAAAGAAAAACACATACAAAGCAAGCAAGAACTTGCATTTATATAGCGCCTTTCATGACCTCAGGACGTCCCGAAGCGCTTTACAGCCAATGAAGTACTTTTTGAAGTGTAGTCACTGTTGTAATGTAGGAAACGCGGCAGCCAATTTGCGCACAGCAAGATCCCACAAACAGCAATGAGATAATGACCAGATCATCTGTTTTTTAGTGATGTTGGTTGAGGGATAAATATTGGCCCCAGGACACCAGGGAGAACTCCCCTGCTTTTCTTCAAAATAATGCCATGGGATCTTTTACGTCCACCTAAGAGGTCAGACGGGGCCTCGGTTTAATGTCTCAGCCGAAAGACGGCACCTCTGACAGTGCAGCACTGCCTCAGTACGTCACTGGAAGTGTCAGCTTAGATTTTGTGGTGAATTTTCTGGAGTGGGACTCGAACCCACGACGTCCTGACTCAGAGGCGAGAGAGCGACCCACTGAGCCGCTCTGACGTACAAAAATCAGGGTAGTACAAACGCTGCTTATGAAGCCACGGCTTTGTTCCTGAACAGCGATTGGCCGAAAGGTATGCGTTGTTGGACTGTACAATGCACCTGATAGGAGTTTATTTTTCTTTCTTGATTTTTTTTTTTACAAATCAATGTTCATTGGTCTGAGGCATCTTGTAATAGCAATAATGAACACTAAGGTGTGGATTAATTTTGGCGAATAACCATATTTGCAGAAATAGTGAGGGCGGGGTGGTGAGGGGAGGTCTTACTACCCAGGTTAGAGACAAAGCAAGGATTGTGAATTTTTACTCCCCTCTAAAGGGCCATATTTGTGCCGACAGTAGTGGAAAATCCCACAAGCCAAACATTTTTGCACTGAACTATTCACAGAGTGCAACAGCACCTTTCACTGGAGAAGAAGTATTACACAAATTAAGAAACACAGTTTTATTCGGTACTAAGGAGGGCGTAACATTCCTGTCCACCCAAAGGAGAGTAAAATTAAATGCTTCTGCTGCTCCTTAATGTAAATATGAGAGAGGTTACAAAAAAGAGACAAAATATGTGTCACAATTTTAATGCAGAATTTTGCACCCAATTTCAGTGTTGGTGAAAAGCGAGAAACACTGATAGAAGTTATGAATTTTAAGATATGAAAGTGTGTTTCTCTGATAGATTATCAGTATTCGCAATGAGCAAAGAACAAATTAGAATCGTCCTTTTAATGAGGCAGCTTTTAAGTTTTGTTAAAAGAAATAAGTGCCCAAACTCTTTCCACCAGCAAATGGTGGTATTGCACAAATGGTTTCACACAGGCCACAAGGATTTAACCCTTAGACTGCCAGCGGGTCCAGGGACTGTCCAGGCTTCTTGGGCACAGGTAGTTTTCGATGAGACTAAAGCAAACTAGAATATTACAACAATAATGCTATTCAGTGTCAGGAATAGCTTAGTGCTGTGATATTAATCCTGTACGAATAAAATGAGCACTTCAAAAAATACGATATTTTTTATTAACTCTTCTCATTTTATCTTTTGCTTTTCATTCTTTCCAATTTGCACACTTTTTCCGTTTTATTTTAACTTTGCTTTTATTTCTAACTATTGGGAGCGTCTCACCTGTTGTAAGTGCCAAGTCTTAAGGACCTCCAAGTCTGTGCAACTTGCTGCTAGGTTATAGCCAGCGTAACTCACTGGTGGAGATGAACTTCCCACTGCTTTTCCAGCCTGGGACACTGACCCCCATTAAGGGCACCGGCTTGCAGGGTCATCGAGATTGGAGCGGGAAGAATCCTAGCCCTCAGCAGCTGGTCTACCCTTCCAGGTTCCCATTAGCGAAAAAGAACTTGCATTTATATAGCGCCTTTCACAACCTCAGAACATCCCAAAGCTCTTCCCGGCCAATGAAATACTTTTTGAAGTGTAGACCTGTTTTTTTAGTGATGTTGGTTGAGGGATAGATATTGGACCAGGACACCGGGGAAAACTCCCCTGCTCTTCATCAAAATAGTGCCATGGGATCTTTTACGTCCACCTAAGGGGCCCTCGGTTTAACGTCTCAGCCAAAAGACGGCACCTCCGACAGTGTAGCACTGCCTCAGTACGGCACTGGAAGTGTCAGCCTAGATTTTGTGCTCAAGGCTCTGAACAGCGACTTGATCCTTCTGACTCGGAGACAAGAGTGAGACCAACTGACACCTAGTGAGCCAGGCTGGCTGGTCACTCGTCAACTGGAGCACTGCGGCCTGGTCTAGGCTTTGAAGTACTGAGTCTGCCACAGAGGGTTCACTTGGTTCTGCCAGACACCTCCTCACCCCTAAACAGACCCCACTTACCTGCTGATTGGCAAAAGAGCCAGAGGTGACATGAGGAAACATTTTTTTACGCAGCGAGTTGTTATGATCTGGAATGGGCTGCCTGAAAGGGCGGTGGAAGCAGATTCAATAATAACTTTCAAAAGGGAATTGGATAAATACTTGAAGGGAAAAAATTTACAGGGCCATGGGGAAAGAGCAGGAGGAGTGGGACTAATTGGATAGCTCTTTCAAAGAGCCGGCACAGGCACAATGGGCCGAATGGCCTCCTTCTGTGCTGTACAGACTATGACACTGTGCCCTCACCCCTCCCAAGAAAGACAGACCATTTTAATCAGTTCATAAATTTCAACCAATGTAAAACTTATTTAACTACTTTACCTGTGCTCTTCTGGCATCCTTATGTCTGTTTTAGAAACGGAACCCACATTGTTTATGGATACAGTGGTGTAGTGGTTATGTTACTGGATTAATAATCCAGTAGAACATGAGTTCAGATCCCCCCAGAAAAGGTTGAGAATTTGAATTGAGTCTTAAAAAATCTGGAATTATCAGTAAAAGTGACTGTGAAGCTGCCGGATTGTTGTAAAAACCCAACTGGTTCACTAATCCCCTTCAGGGAATGAAACCTGCCGTCCTTACCTGGTCTGGGCCTAAATGTGACTCCAGTCCCCACATCAACACAGCTGTATCCAGGGCAACTAGGGATAGGCAATAAACACAGCCTCGCCACATCCCGAGAATTAATATATTTTTTAAAGATTACCCTCCAGTTGACTCAAGGTTACACCAAATGTTATTTCATCCAGTCACGGCTCAGAAAGTTAGGATCAAGCTTTAATCCCGGGAAACTCCGTTGTTCCCTGGCGAGATGACTTGACAGCAGTGTTGTAAGGGTTAAAATAAAATCTAGTTCTTGTTTGTAAATTGGTAACAAAAAAGTGGTGTCCTGAACGCAGGTTAACTGACTCCTGCTGGAAGTCTGTCTTGAAAGGGTGAGGTTTTTGCTGCAGCTGCTTGTGATCGGTGACCGAGGGTTAGAATGAGTTCCCCTGGGTCGAGGTGAAGGGCTTAATTCTCCGATCTGTGACCCCCCCGACACAGAGCCTTCCTCGATCTGTGACCCCCCATCCCCCCGGGCACAGAGCCTTTCTTCAAGGGGGAGCTGCGTTCCCATCTAGCAAGGTTTTTCGCTGGGTCGCTAAACAGGCCCTTCTGGTCTGGCTGGATCCCCCTTCCCCCCCCCCCCCCATAAGATGGCCTGTAGGGCCTGCTGACTTTGTGCTTTGGTCCCCTCTTCCCTTTCCCTGGCCCCGATTAGGGTTGCCAACCCTCCAGGATTGGCCCTGGAGTCTCCAGGAATTGAAGATTATTCTCCAGGACACTGCTGGGAGCAAACACCCGGGAGAGAAATCATAGGGGTGTGGTGCCCTGAGAATGGACACGCTGGGCGACCAATGTGGGGGGGGGCGGGAACGGGGAGGAGGGAGGAGGTCATGTGATGATACCTTCAGGAATACATCCAGCCAGAGTTGGCATCCCCAGGCCCGATGCGACCATAACATCCCCACCTCAGCTGATGGACGATTCTATGTTTAAACGTCATGGGAGAAGGTGCAGAGTTGAAGAGACAGAAAGTGTGTTCCTCGATTCCTGCCTCCCTGTGGCATTCTTTTCACCTTTGACCCTTGACTGCCACTTTTGGCTCACTGTTACGCTCCAGCAAGTGGCCTGAGAAGGTGCGAACTATTTCCTAGTTCTGCCCAGACAAGCCTGTAAAAGTACTTCAACTCTTCTGAATGGGTCTGTCTCACGTTGGGTTTTATTCACGAGTACATGTTTTTTTTAAAAAAGAATTGTGATTATAAATGTATATTTTGTTACAAGAAAACTGTATTTTCACCTTTTGAGTTCCTGTAGTGCAGGGGGTGTCCAAGAATTTTGTCGTTCTGAGCCTGATTCCGGCGGGGGGGGGGAGGGGGGAGAGGGTAAGAGAGAGGTCAGGTAAAGATTCATCCTGTTCCCGTTAATTTCTGCTTATCCCAACTTGCTGATCCTGGGTTTCTGATTTAGAATTTAATTAGAAAACAAGACTTGCATTTCTATAGCACCTTTCACAACCTCAGGATGTCCCAATGTGCTTTACAGCCAGTGAAGTACTTTTGAAGTGTAGTCACTGTTGTAATGTAGGAAACATGGCAGCCAATTTGCGCACAGCAAGATCCCACAAACATGAATGTGACAATGACCAGATAATCTGTTTTCTGTGATGTCGGTTGAGGGCTAAATATTGGCCCAGGACACCGGGGAGAACTCCCCTGCTCTTCTTCAGAATAGTGCCATGGGATCTTTTACATCCACCTGAGAGGGCAGACGGGGCGAAGAGCAGCCCTTTCCAAACTTCCACACCCACAAAATTCAAACAGGACAAATCAGCAAGTAGGAAATATAAAAGGAAACAGTTAGCAGGGTTTCTTGGGCCACATTACCAGAGCTCGTTGTGGGGGGGACGGGGCGGGGGTGAAAGGGCAGGGACTGAAGCATTATTTGGACACCCCTGCTATAGAAAGTACCGTAAAATCAAGTGTATACGTTGCATCCCACACTGGCTTATTCTCCTACAATACTGTGGGCACAGCTCAGTGCATTGCTAAGCGGTGCAGAAGGTGCCATATTTGCTTGCTAGTCTGTGCCGATCTAGACATGGACGTGAGTCAGGGGGGCAACACCTGGCCTGAGCTTGGCGGAGGCAGAGTGGCCAGCCTGCCTGACCCCTCATGGCGACTTCTCCACGTTGAAAAGTGGGAAGCTTGGGCTCGGGCCCAGCCCTGCCACCCTCCCTGGTGGACTGACACCCACTGGACTCAGACCAGAAGAATGGGCACTTGGGTGAGGCACTGGGAGGGGGAAAGGGGGAACAGGAAGGGAGCAGCTCATAACCATGGAATAGTATCCCAGCCAGAACCTTCAGGAGAGGAGGGGGATGGGGAAAAGCCCCTTTATGATTCGTACTGGTGCGTGTATGTATTTGGAATGGGTAAAATCAGATGTTGGGGGTGCGGTGTATATATTGTATTTTACTGTAGTTTACCCGTGATCGATTATTGAGCTGAGAGTCTCTGGCTTGTCCCACTGGCATCCCCAGCACAAGCCCAGGATGGACAGTGATGCCACTTTCTTGGGGTGGGGAGGGGGGAGGGAATCTGTCTGAAAACATTTCCTTAAGCAAGAGGACGAGAGACTGAAGTGACCCCCTGTCTGTTTAATCCACACTGACTGGCTCATTGTTGCTTCTCACTGTACTTTGTTCGTAAGACGTAAGCTGTTTCTAAGCACTTGTCAGAAGGTGCCGTTACCCGATGCACTTCATCACCCCCCCCATGTAAACTGTATAAATGTTAAACATTCGATGTGGCCGAGTCTGACCTGTGAGTGCAGATTGGCATTAAACTGGAGACAAAAAAAAAGACAAAAAAAACTCTTGATTTGATCAAGGTTCAAAAACAAAAAATACAAACTAACAACACTCCTCCCCGTCTGTGGGCTGTCTTTTAATAGCTGTTGTCTGGTTTCTTGCTTTTTTGCACAGCACTTCAGCAGAGTAAAAGTGGTAAATTAACCAGCGAAGGTGAACAGAAAAGCAGCAAATGGCACCAACTGGTGGCTCGGTGCGTAACGAAGACTTGCATTTTTATAGCGCCTTTCACGGCCTCAGGATGTCCCAAAGCGCTTTACAGCCAATATGCACTTTTGACGTGTTGAAGGCAATTTGCGCACAGCAAGATCCCACAAACAACAATGAGATAAATGACCAGATAACCTGTTTTAGTGATGTTGGTTGATGATGATGGAACGCATATATACATATATACTTAAAATACACAGGTAACCCCCCCCTCCCACAAACACTTCATGTACACACCGTAGAGTACATGCACATATTAACTTGTACACATCTAAACACATCGCTGCCTTCTCACTAAATTCAAAGCCGATCGATCCCTTTTCTCTGGGATGCAGCACCTTCAAGCTTCCGCTGTCTTGTTGTTGGGAACGGAGGGGGGCCGTCGCCGATCGTTCCCAAGCCGATACCGAACTTTGCACACGGACAACAAGCACACGTTTCGGAGTTTTACAACCCGAATTTTATTTCATTCGGTTTTTCTTTTTTTTTTGTTTTGAAATGCAGAAGAATGTGAGCAGCTGGTGAAGTGCTCGCTGCTCGAGCTCCTAACTCCAGCAGCTGAGCTTTGAGAGTTTTTTTTTAAAAACATATCTCAGGGAGATGTCTATAAATAATCCGAGATGGAAGGTTGCCTTTGTCACACCGAAACTGTGAATGAGGGCGGCACGAAGGGTGGACGAGAGGAGCAGCGAGCGATAAGAGGCACCGGTCCACTGGCAGCAAGTAAAATGATCGAATGAAACAGTACAGGAGGGGCACCATTGGGCCCATCGCAAACTAAGCTTTATTTATTCCCAATATTCCTGCCCTCATCCGAAGGCGCCTTTCGGTGCCTCCACCCACAGCCATTCTTCACGCACCAGTCCAGACAGGGAGTGGCGGCAGGCTATTCGACCGTGGGGAGGTATCGCAGCCACTCCTAATTCTATCCGCATCCGACGTACACACAAGTTACAACACGGGGGGGGGGGGGGGAGGGGAGGGGCATTGGGGGGGGGGCCACGGGGGGGTGGGGTCACTGAACGTGATCTCAGGCTCGATTCCTTTTTGCCCTTTCCGAGCCCAGGGCTGGCGGGGCCAATTGCAGTGGGTCCCTTACTGCTACGCAGGCTGAAACAGGCCCACTCAGCACAGACTGGCGACTTTGGTTTAGGAACCTTGGCACCGCACCAAGCTACCAAACTATTGCAGGAACGTAAAGGACAGGAACCTCTACCATGGGCTCTTCAAATTATTTTTTTCTCTCAGAAGGCAGTGATTAAGTAAAGAAGGATTTGCATTTCTCCAGCGCCTCTCACGCCCTCAGGACGTCCCAAAGCGCTTTACAACCAATGAAGTACTTTTGATGTGTCGTCACTGTTGTAGGAAATTAAATGCCTGTGCATCCCATAATACATATATATACATGCAAGAGACAGCTCTAAACACCCAACTCCTTGCTTTCCCATCTGCCCACGTCACTTGTCCGATTTGCTGTCGTCCTCTTTCGATTTGCACTCGTCGCATTCCTCGTCGTGGATTATCTCCACCTCCAGCCGTCCGATGTAAAGGGAGACGGCGCACAGCCAGAACACGGCCGAGGCTCCCACTGCCAGCCCGCCCACCAGTGCCGTCGGCACCGACAGCATCATCATCCTCCTCAGCAGGAAGAGGTTGGCAAGGTAGGAGCCGCTGCCGTAGGAAACACACACTCCTCCCAGGATGAAGAATCCTGGAAAAGAAAGGATCAGAGTTAGGGAAAGCGGGAGTTTAAAACTCAACACGGACCAGACTCGCGAGGGAAAAAATAAAAGGTCTCGCACTTTACGTGGGATCTGTTACATCCGCCTGAGAGGCCAGATGGGGCTCTCGGATTAACTCCTCACCCGAAAGACGGCAGTGCAGCACTCCCTCAGTACTGCACTGATTTTCCTCTGGAGTGGGAAGGCACCTACAGCGCCTTTCACAACCTCAAAACGTCCCAAAGCGTTCAGACAAAACCTTCAAAAGCACTCCCTTCACGTTGAGTACAGTGAAGTGTTTGTGTATTTAGTGAGTCAGGTGTCCAGTCCCTCAGTGAGAGCTCAGTGGATAAATGTATCATAAAGAAAGGATTTGCATTTATATAGCGCCTTTCATGACCTCAGGACGTCCCAAGTGTAGTCACTGTTATAAGATAAGAAACACAGCAGCAAGGTCCCACAAACAGCAATGGGATAATGATCAGATAATTTGTTTTTAGTGATGTTGGTTGAGGGATAAATATTGCCCCAGGACACCGGGGAGAACTCCCCTGCTCGTCTTTGAAATAGTGTCATGGGATCTTTTACACCCACCTGAGAGGGCAGACAGAGTCACAGTTTAACATCTCACCTGAAAGACGGCACCTCTGACAGTGCAGCGCTCCCTCAGTACTGACCCTCCGATAGTGCAGCACTCCCTCAGTACTGACCCTCCGACAGTGCAGCGCTCCCTCAGTACTGACCCTCCGACAGTGCAGCACTCCCTCAGTACTGACCCTCCGACAGTGCAGCGCTCCCTCAGTACTGACCCTCCGACAGTGCAGCGCTCCCTCAGTACTGACCCTCCGACAGTGCAGCACTCCCTCAGCACTGGCAGTGGGAGCATCAGCCTGGATTTTGTGCTCAAGTCCCTGGAGTGGGTCTTGATCTCACGACCTTCTGACTCAGAGACGAGAGTGAGACCCACTGAGCCGCGGCTGAGACTGAACAAGGTTCGAGTTTAGAAAGAAATCTCCCTCCACTTGCCCTCCCCCACCACGGGCTAGTTTACACGTGCAACAAGCTCCCAGAGAAGTTTGAATCGAGGTTAAATGGCACCTTTACAAAGCAGCTGCATCGATCTCTGGTGATAAGGGGAGTTGAGGGTAAACTGCACTGCGTAATGTTTTTGCAATGTCCCATCAAACACTCCCAGGGCAGGTACAGCACGGGTTAGATACAGAGTAAAGCTCCCTCTACACTGTCCCATCAAACACTCCCAGGGCAGGTACAGCACGGGTTAGATACAGAGTAAAGCTCCCTCTACACTGTCCCATCAAACACTCCCAGGGCAGGTACAGCACGGGTTAGATACAGAGTAAAGCTCCCTCCACACTGTCCCATCAAACACTCCCAGGGCAGGTACAGCACGGGTTAGATACAGAGTAAAGCTCCCTCTACACTGTCCCATCAAACACTCCCAGGGCAGGTACAGGATTAGATACAGAGTAAAGCTCCCTCTACACTGTCCCATCAAACACTCCCAGGGCAGGTACAGCACGGGTTAGATACAGAGTAAAGCTCCCTCTACACTGTCCCATCAAACACTCCCAGGGCAGGTACAGCACGGGTTAGATACAGAGTAAAGCTCCCTCTACACTGTCCCATCAAACACTCCCAGGGCAGGTACAGCACGGGTTAGATACAGAGTAAAGCTCCCTCCACACTGTCCCATCAAACACTCCCAGGGCAGGTACAGCACGGGTTAGATACAGAGTAAAGCTCCCTCCACACTGTCCCATCAAACACTCCCAGGGCAGGTACAGCACGGGTTAGATACAGAGTAAAGCTCCCTCTGCACTGTCCCATCAAACACTCCCAGGGCAGGTACAGGGTTAGATACAGAGTAAAGCTCCCTCTACACTGTCCCATCAAACACTCCCAGGGCAGGTACAGGATTAGATACAGAGTAAAGCTCCCTCTACACTGTCCCATCAAACACTCCCAGGGCAGGTACAGCACGGGTTAGATACAGAGTAAAGCTCCCTCTACACTGTCCCATCAAACACTCCCAGGGCAGGTACAGCACGGGTTAGATACAGAGTAAAGCTCCCTCTACACTGTCCCATCAAACACTCCCAGGGCAGGTACAGCACGGGTTAGATACAGAGTAAAGCTCCCTCCACACTGTCCCATCAAACACTCCCAGGGCAGGTACAGCACGGGTTAGATACAGAGTAAAGCTCCCTCTGCACTGTCCCATCAAACACTCCCAGGGCAGGTACAGGGTTAGATACAGAGTAAAGCTCCCTCTACACTGTCCCATCAAACACTCCCAGGGCAGGTACAGGGTTAGATACAGAGTAAAGCTCCCTCTACACTTCCCCTTCATAACTGCCCCAATGTGCCAGTGAGTCATTTGGTGACACAGTGGGAATTTCATCACCTTTCATTCCATTATCACTCAGAGTTTTGCACAAGAAGTTACCTCATTGCACAGGCCACCAACACCAACCTCTTTTGTCTGACAAAAATAAACTCATAGCCTACGAAAGGTTAAATGCAATTTACAATATTTCCACTGTACTGGTCCTCGTTCCTGAGCCGAGTATATTGCTTGGACCATATGCTTTGTGAGCTGGCACGAGACAGAAATGTCCATGAAAGCTGCCGGATTGTCGGAAAAATCTGCCTGCCCACCCCCACCCAGTCTGGCCCACCCCTAACTCCAGTCCCACACTACATGGGTGGCACTTAATGCCCTCCCACATGACCTCGCAGTCCACTCAGCTGAAAAGACAAATCGCCACAAAGCACAATCAGAGCAACTAAGGACAGGCTGTAAACGCAGGCTTGCGAGTGTCATCTGTAACCCGACAACAAATGAATAAAAACAAACCCTGATGTTATTGCAGTAATATTAGCGTTCCTTCAATGGCTCAGTGCATGAGTGGAAAACAAACAAAACCCGGGCGATCCAGGAGACTGTCAATTCCGGCCTCCTGCACGTCCCCCCATTTTAATCGCTCCACCATTGGCGGCTGTGCCTTCAGCTGCCTGGGCCCTAAGCTCTGGAATTCCCTCCCTAAACCTCTCCGCCTCTCTCTCCTCCTTTAAAACGCTCCTTAAAACCTACCTCTTTGTCCAAGCTTTTGGTCACCTGTCCCAATATCTCATGTGGCTCGGAGTCAAATTTTGTTTGATAATTGCACCTGTGAAGCCCCTTGGGACGTTTTACTACGTTAAAGGCGCTATATAAATGCAGGTTGTTGTTGATCTGCCCACAGTCTGAGACTTAAATTGCTTACAGGCTTGCAAGTAAAATATTTATTAGCCAATGTAATGCAACAACAACAACTTGCATTTATATAGCGCCTTTAACATAGTAAAACGTCCCAAGGGGCTTCACAGGTGCAATTATCAAACAAAATTTGGCACCGAGCCACATAAGGAGATATTAAGGTGATATCACGAGGGGCAGCATGTCGGAGAAATAGGAGGGGGCCGGGGATAGATCCTTGGGGGACTCCAGAGGTAACGGTGTGGGAGTGGGAAGAGAAGCCATTGGAGGAGATGCAGTTGGTTTGAGGAAAGCATGGCTGCCGATATTGAGGGGTACAAACTAAGGGGCAGGCGCATGGCGAAGTTGCTTGGTGTGCTGCTACTCACCATAAGCCGCCTCTCTCCCTGTATCGCTCTGCATGTAGGATATCACTCCCACTCCAGTTGCCAGCAGTCCGTTCCGAAACCAGGAGAGGAACCCTATGGAAAACAGAAGCAGGGTAACATCACAATACTGTACCAGAGAGCTCAATTCCTGTTCCTTTTATTCTCCCCCCACCCCACATCACCGAAGGTGCTAACTCTCACTGGGGTACGATCCCACGTGAGCCCAGCCAGTGTGGACAGGCTATTCGTCTATGACGGCATCACAGCCGAGTCCAATCCTGCCCTCACCTGACATCCAAACATAAAACACTTTCCAGCAGCAGTCGCTAAGATGGTGATCAAGGGAAACCTGGCTGATTTTACTTGGCCCATAGCTCAGGGGCTCTTGTGCCAGCTCTAGCACCCCAACTCCTACCCCGACTGAGGTCAGCAGACAATTTGGCACAGACCGGGGATGGAACCCAGGGCCCTCCTGCTTCGTATTGCTCAGTTCCTGCTTTCATTGCCAAATAAGAACATTAGAAATAGGAGCAGGTAAGTAGGCCATTCGGCCCCTCGAGCCTGCTCCGCCATTCAATCAGATCATGGCTGATCTTCGACCTCAACTCCACTTTCCCGCCCGATCCCCGTATCCCTCGATTCCCCCCCGAGTCCAGAAATCTATCGATCTCAGTCTTGAATATTTTCAATGACTCAGCATCCACAGCCCTCTGGGGTAGAGAATTCTATGAGCCACTATGGGGAAGCTATCCAGCATTTAAGAATAAATTGCACTTTTTGTGTATTGGGGAGATTGGCAAAAAAAAACTGGAATTATTGGCAAAAACCCTGTTTTTGCAAACAGAAAATCCCAGAAAATCAACGAAAGTGGACAGAACTACACTGAATCAGGAAGCCATTTCTTTTTGTTTGCCAGAAAATGTCACATGAAATCATTTAAAATTATATCTATGTAAAAAAATTCAGATTTTCATACCTGTTTCATGAGCTTTTCTGATCATCTGCAAAAAGAAAGACATTTGGTGAAACAACCATACAGACCAGCCGTGAGCAGATCCAATTTGGACAGGACCGGACTAATCGCACCACCATACCAGGGAGCAGAGGACACGAAAACTCAATCCAAAATATCCTCAGTACATGTTGGCGGAGTCCTTTATTATTGGTCCAGCTAATGTATTGGAGCTTCTAACTCACCCAACACTGGGCAGCGTCACTGCTCACTGGTTGATCCAGAGGAGCACTGACCCCTCACCACTTCTCCGGGCTGCAGGATTAACGTACTAGTCGCTAAAAAGCTCAAACAAACACTTTGACTTTTATAGATATTGTATTTATACATCAGTCACTTTACTACCAGCAGAGCTCCCGTGGCATTGCTCAGAGGATCTGGAGCACGGTTGAGATGTTTAGTCGCTAACCTGATCTGTCCCGTTAAGGCTGCTGCACAAGTGCTTGTAGTTGCTGGTGAATTCCTGATCAGAATGAGAGGTTCATTTATTATAAAATTATATTCCTATTTATTATACAAAGGTCAGAGCAATGAAGTAGCACATTATATTTATATATATATATATATATACACAGTATGACACATATTGTATCTAACTGTGTTATATATAAAAATCTTATGTCTACATGCACTTCCTGTCAACATTTCAATTATAAATTTCTGTGTCCACATTTACAATGGGAAATGTCTATGTAAACTTGTCACACTGTAATTTCACCCTCCCACCAATGGAGGCTCTGCCAATCTGCAAACTTCTCTAACCAACAATTAATCTCTAATCGACTAAAGATCTCGCAATTCCCAAGATTTGTACTTTCCGGCCTTAAAGGGGCAGCCCACGTTATAAACAGCTGTACCTCGGCAGCAGATTAACACACTGTGCGTCACACGGAGTAGCACCTCCTGCCTTTACAAACCAGCGTCATCCAACTCACCGTGAGCAACACCGTGCGAGATCCAATATTTTAATCCTTCCTTATATTAAACGTTATGTGCCTCCAATAAGCATCACGCCTACTTCCTGTCACACTACGGCGGTCACACTTTGGCGCAGCCTCTGCCTCGCCGTGAGCAACCTTAGGGCGGGGGGAGGTCAGCTAGTAACCCGGTGAGAGTCAGGTGGTGCGGGTACTTCCTGTCACGGTCACACTTACTTCCTGTAACGGTATAACCGTCACACTCTGGTGATAACGCCCACAATGTGAGATTTATTTATTACGTGAAGTATTTTCTGCATTTTATTTAACTTTCAAACTGTTTATATTATACAATATATTTTAAACATTAACATATTTTGTATTTTTATATTTTATTTGTATATTAATTTTATTGGCTCCATTCTATGTTTCATTTTGTGTAATTTTTATCTTATTTACTGATTTAGTTCACGACTCCCAGCTCTTCTCACCCAAGCATCCGCCCTGTCCAGTTCGGTCACCCCCGGTTGCACCGTACCCGAGCTCGCGGTTCCTGCTTTAGGCCCGGCCCGGCCCTGGTTCTGGTTGCGGCTCCTGCTGCACAACCCGAACCTTTTGCGGACAAAGTGCGAGTAAAAGTCCCGGCGCAAGGCCCCGAGAGCGCGGAAAGACGCCATCAGACTGCTGAAGGGAAAGTGTGGGCCCGCATCCCGGTACCGCAAAAACAGCCACTGTTCGGTCCTCCGGCCGCTGGGGGGCGCTGCGCTCGGAGGAGTCCTCCGGCAGCTGGGGGGCGCGCCATTAGGAGGAGTCCACCGGCCGCTGGGGGGCGCGCCATTAGGAGGAGTCCACCGGCCGCTGGGGGGCGCTGCGTTGGGAGGAGTCCACCGGCCGCTGGTGGGCGCTGCGCTCGGCGGAGTCCTCCGGCCGCTGGGGGGCACTGCGCTCGGCGGAGTCCTCCGGCCGCTGGGGGGCGCTGCGTTGGGAGGAGTCCCCCAGCCGCTGGGGGCGCTGCGCTCGGAGGAGTCCTCCGGCCGCAGGGGGCGCTGCGCTCGGAGGAGTCCTCCGGCCGCTGGGGGGCGCTGCGATCGGAGGAGGCCGAGTCGATAGCATCGGCGACAGCGCCACTCAGCGGTGGGAGGAGCAGCTGCGCGGGGCTGTGGGACTAATTGAATGGCTCTAAAGACCTGAGGAAGGAGGAAGTCTCCGAAAGCTTGTGAATTTAAAATAAAATTGCTGGACTATAACTTGGTGTTGTAAAATTGTTTACAATTGTCAACCCCAGTCCATCACCGGCATCTCCACATCTAAAGACCCAGTACAGGCACGATGGGCCGAATGGCCTCCTTCTCTGCTGCAAGATTCGATGAAGAGCCTTTAAGCGAGTGCAGACCCAGGGAAAAGGGGGCAGGGAAAGAACAAAAGGGTATAATCTTTGGGTCGTTGTTCAATTTATTCCCAATGAATTAAACATTGGTCCCTGCTTCTCTCAGATCCCTTCATATTCTGCCCCTTCCCCCAAACGTGCCCCTTAAGAGCCGATTTAAGGGTGGTGAATTAGACTTCTCTCCTTTTCACGTCTGTTTAATTACTATTTGGGAATATCAGTTTATTAACTTGGTCTGTGATAAGGTGGCGAGCAGGAGTGAGTAAATGACACGAGTGATGGTCGTGCAAGGCAAAATAAGTTGATAAGGAGCCAAGTATAGAAGTCCAGAGGAGATGTAAATAGTTACAGCAGAATAACAGAGCGAGAGGGAAGCATGGAAAATCTGACAAAGATAAAAAAGTTCCCGTGTCCCGGGAATGTGGCGGAAGAAAGGCGGGTAGACCCCAGGGATGTGGACCTACCCCGCCGACTGTGAACCGACAGAGGATCCCCAGCCCAAGCACCACCGCACACCTCCTCCACTTCCCGTGGCTCTGCTGAGCCAGCCTCCATTACCAGCTCCTGCTGCCTGAGAGGAAATGGGAGGGGTGGTTAAGATCTAAAGTTGTTAAAGCCGGAAGGCTGTAAAACGCTCAATAGAAAGATGATCTTGCGTTGAGCTTCATTGGAACAGGGTAGGAGGCCGAGGACAGAGAGGCGAGAGTGGGACGGAGATTTAAAGATGTAAAGCTCTCTGAGTGCAATAGAAATAGTTATAATGGTGACATGTAGTGTGAACGAGATGCTATTCTGGGCCATAATGTCCATCTTCAGACCGATGGCCAGGCCACAGTTCTGTTCCTCAGGCACACACCGGTCGGTGATGGTCTGGAACTCTTCCAATGTGTGGGCCCAGTCAGCACCAAGCAGGACCTCAGGAATAGTAGTTTCTTTCATTTTGGTCTTTGTTTGTCTTCTGAAAAAGTTAAATAGCTTTCCACCTGTGCTGAACTGGACGCACACTCCTCCTCGGGGGGTCTGATACGGTTTCCATGCAGACTGGGTGACCAAATACATCCCAGTTTGACTCTGTCAGTGATGGAGAATGGATAAGACCCCGCTCCTCTTCCTCTTAGACATCCTATTCAGGACCTAGGTCACAACCATGGTTCTATTTTTATGGATTCAAGGTACTTGTCTAGTCCTTGAAGATATCTAAACTGCTTGCCTCTACAACCTCCAAGCTAGTCCAATATCCAACTACATCCTCATCAGTTTTCCCGATATCCCAGCTGGGGTTGCCAACCCAGTTTGGCACATTCCTGGAGGTTTCATCACATGTCCTCTTGCCTCCAATTGCTCCGCCCCCACACTCCCTCCATTGGTTGCCCGACAGGTCCATCCTTCCCATGGCCAATTGGAAAGTGAACAGACTCTTGGTTACCCGATTGGATGATTCTTGACTTCAGTCAAACAGCCTTTTTTTCTCCAATCTCCAATATTTTTTATAACTAATAATCAAAAGTGGTCAAAGAAAATAAAAATAACAAAGTTTTTTTGAATGCACCTAGGATTTTTCTCCTGTGTTTGCTCGCAGCAGTGTCCAGGAGATTAATCTTTAATCCCTGGAGACTCCAGGACAATCCTGGAGAGTTGGCATCCCCAATCCTATCCGAATGTACCTCTGTTCCCCCAGTTCTGATGCCTCCCAACCCAAATAGCCGTCTACATCTCAAGCCTTGTTATTTTGAATAGCTCTATCATACACAAAGACTCCCAGAGCCTTCAGTCTATCGCCACATATTTTATTCACCAACCCCCTTATCATCTCAGCAGCTTATTTTTTGTACCTTTTCCAGTTCATTTACATCCTTTCTGTCGAGGGTGCATTCCAAAAATGCAAAATATCTTTTTTTTGTATGTTGGCTGTCCAGTATTGATTTGGACATATTTCTTGGCACTGCAGCTCCACCAGCTCTCCTGTTACTTGTTCCAAAACAATCCTCAGGAGACAGGAAGGTCGAATTTTTTTAACTAGGTGTTTGCTGGTCAGATTTTTTGAAAACTGGAGCTCCTCACCTCACTCAGTTTTCCCTCTTTCTGCGATGCATCGGTTTTCAACATTCAATCTTGGTGGCAACTAACCATTACTCCCCTATCTCAACATTCCCCCGACTCCTCGTCCTGGTGATGGACAATCATCAGGAGCCTAGTCCAAAAACCTTATAACTTGGAGCCATATACTGAGGGGGGGGGTGTAACAGGGGGGAGTGTTATAACTGAGAGTCTTATACTGAGGGGGGGTGTAACAGGGAGAGTGTTATAACTGAGAGTCTTATACTGAGGGGGGTGGTGTAACAGGGAGAGTGTTATAACTGAGAGTCTTATACTGAGGGGGTGTGTAACAGGGGGAGTGTTATAACTGAGAGTCTTATACTGAGGGGGGGTGTAACAGGGAGAGTGTTATAACTGAGAGTCTTATACTGAGGGGGGGGGGGTGTAACAGGGCGTTACTACTGAGATATTTATAATGAGGGGTGTAAGAGACAGTGTTATAACTAAGAGCCTAAAAATGGGAAGTTAAGGTCTCCTGGTGGCTCGTTGGTTGCTTGCACCCTCTAGTGTAGTAACTGAGTTATACAAACCAGAAGGTCCTCGTGCAATCTGCAGTCTGTGCTGATCTCAATCCAGACAGCAATTGTCCTGGGCATCTCTAGGCTAGAGACAGGAGGGGAAATTAATCAGTCAGGGTCCCTACGTCTGGTCATTATCTATTGTCGCCCACTGGAAAATGTGCAGGTTTGGACGTTGGGTGGGGCAGGATCGGGCTCAGCTGTGTTGCCCCCCACAACCAAATTGCCTGCCACCTCTCAGGGTCTTGGCTTCACACACGAAAAGTCATTAATTGGATGAGGCGCTGGAGCCAGCCAGTGTCCATGGAACTGGACCCCAGCAAGAGTCAACAGATATCATACAGTACAGGAGGAGGCCACTCGGTCCATCGTGCCTGTGCTGGCTCTTTGGAAGAAACTATCCAATTAGTCCCACACCCCAACCCCCCCCACCGCTCTTTTCCCGTAGCCTTGAAAAATGATTTCCTTTTCAAATAGATAACCAATCCTCTTTGGAAAGTTACTATTGTCCTGGGAAGAGAGAGGGAAAGAAAATTTTGGGAAGTGAGGTGAAGAACATCAGTCCTTTTTTTTTTACAAAGGTGTTTGTGCTGCAGCTGCACCAGAGTGGTGAGGGAGCTGCACTGCTGGAAACCAGAGCTGAAGCAGACAGGAAGTCCTCTGATAACTAGCCAAGACGGGAAGGTCCCAGCGACTCAGGCCTGCCTGACAGCAAACCCATTTCTGCCTCTTTCATCTTCCCGCCTCATAATTCATGTTTTATCTCAATAGGAAGAAGATCATAAATCTACTCTCACTACGCCTAAACATCGCACGGAACTGAGCAGGGGAATCAGCTCTCTGGCTCACTCACTGCGCTGTGAGCAGTGAGACTCTGCCAGAACTTCTCAAATCTCTTTTCTCAGAGCGGTTTCATCTATCTCCTCTCACTCAGGTCTGTTGCACCTAGACTGCAGGATCCAGATACAAAAACAAATTAAAACAAGCATCGTAGGAAACCCTGCTCCCTCCCCCTCATTCCCCTTCCCTTTCACCCTCACCCTCCTCTCTCTCCCCTCTCCCCTCTCCCTCTCTCTCCCTTTCACCCCCTCCCCTCTCTCCACTACCTCTCCCCTCCTCCCTTTCACTCCCCTCCCCCTCTCTCCTCCTCCCTTTCACCCCCCTCCCCTCTCTCCACTACCCCTCCCCCTCTCTCCCCTACCCCCTCTCCCTCTCCTCCCTTTCACCCCCTCCCCCACTTCCCACTCTCTCCTACCCTTCTCCCCCTTTCACCCCTCCCCCACTCTCCCCTACCCTTCTCCCCTTTCACCCCCTCCCCCACTTCCCCTACCCTTCTCCCCCTTTCACCCCCTCCCCCACTCTCCCCTACCCTCTCCCCCTTTCACCCCCTCCCCCACTCTCCCCTACCCTTCTCCTCCCTTTCACCCCCCCTCCACTCCCATTATCCCTCTCCCCTTCCATAAACTGCTTCTCCAGCACATTGCTGATTGTTCTTATTGTATCTGTTCCATTTGAGAGGCCCTGAAAAGTCTGGTTTAAGGCCACACCCAATAAAAGGCCATCGTGTCCCCCTAAAACACTGACCCCTCTTGTCGTGTTCCCCCACCACCGACCCCCAAGGTGGCCACTTTTCAGCCGTGATTGTTCACCTCTCTCTCCTCCTTTAAGACGCTCCTTAAAACTTACCTCTTTTGTCCAAGCTTTTGGTCACCTGTCCGAATATCTCCTTATGTGACTCGGTGTCAAACTTTGTCTGATTTACGCTCCTGTGAAACGACGAGGGACGTTTTACTCCCGTTTCTGCTGTCCGTATCCCAACTCGCACCAAGTCCCGTTCACACCCTCACCCCCTGTGCTCGCTGACCTACACTCGGCTCCCGGTCTGGCTAACCAATTCAATTTTAAAATTCTCATCCTAATTTTCCAATCCTCCATTGCCTTCCCCCCTCCCTATCTCTGTAACCTCCCTCCAGCCCCCACAACCCTCCGAGATCTCTGCGCTCCTCCGATTCTGGCCTCTTGCGCATCCCCGATTTCCTTCGCTCCACCATTGGCGGCCGTGCCTTCAGCTGCATTCCCTCCCTAAACCTCTCCGCCTCTCTCTCCTCCTTTAAGACGCTCCTTAAAACCTACCTGTTTGACATGTCTGATAATCGCTCCTGTGAAGCGCCTTGGGACATTGTACTACGTTAAAGGCGCTATATAAATGCAGGTTATTGTGATTTTTGGCAGGGTTAACGACCACGAAGGGCAGCGCGAGCCAATCCAGATAGTCTGTCCTCCTCACACATACACGAGCACTTTCCAGCAGGGGGAAGTGGAGAGTCCAGCCAACTCTCAATGCAACCGAGATTGATAATGAGGCAAAGCAGAATTCGCATGGTGAAATATGGAATTAGTGTCCTAAAATATAGAAGTAATACTGCAACATAGAATCAGTGTAGTGAAGGGAAGCAAGAGTTTAAGACAGACCCGGAGAGTCAACAGATTTACTCGGTTGAACAATAATTAACTTTTTGTGGTCACTTGACTGGATAGTAATTCACTGCAGGAAGAAAGTGCTGTGTGATAAGATAACAAGAAGGAAGAATTGTATTCATCTCGTTAACTTAGCTGTGGATAGATACACGTGTGTGCTCGTTTGTTAGGAAATTCATCTCATTAACTGAACTGGAGATAAGGTGCATTGCTCGCTCATTAGTTTCTCCTCAGATGGAATTTTTCTTTTAACTCTTTTGGTATCATGTAAAGGGCAGATGTGCCAATGGCCACATGCACCTGGGACCTCAGGCCTTGAAATTGGGCCATGTAGCACGTTTTTTCAGACGCTACGTGGCCTACTAAGGCTCCACAATGGCGGGCAGGAATCGCGCACCGCCCGCCCTATTGGTAATGCGGCGATCGTTCGAGTCAGGCGCATACCAGTCAAAGTCAAAAATAATTTATGCATTTTCCATTTTGGACCATCATTCAGCCTTTTGGGGGAAAGAGAGTTCCAGATTTCCACTACCCTTTGTGTGAAAAAGTGCTCCCAAAATGGCCCAGCTCTAATTTTAAGGTTCTGTCCCCTTGTTCTGGACTCCCCCCACCAGAGGAAATAGTTTCTCTCTATCGACCCTATCGAACCCCTTTAATACCTCTATTAGATCATCCCTCAATAGGGTTGCCAACTCCGGCTGGATGTTTTCCTGGAGGTTTTATCATATGACCTCCTCCGTTCCAATTGCCCCGCCCCACACTCTCCCCATTGGTCGCCCGACATGTCTATTCTCAGGTTGCCCCGCCTTCCCACGGCCAATTGGAAAGCAAGCAGACTCTTCATCACCTGATTCGGTGATTCTTGACTGTCTGTCAAACAACCTTTACTTCCCAACTCCAACATCAAAGTGTTGAAAGAAAATGATTTGTTTTAATATCCCAATGATTTTTCTCTCCGTGTTGCTCCCAGCAGTGTCCTGGAGATTAATCTTCAATTCCTGGAGACTCCAGGGCAGTTGGCAACCCCGAACCCTTCAATGTGATCCAATTTTGGCCTTGGCCCATTCCCAATCCTAGCAATAGGGAAGTGCTGAACAGTCTGGGATACCTGGCTGGCTTTGCTGCTTCCTGGTGGCCAGCTGACAGGGGAAACAACAATAATTTGCATTTATATAGCGCCTTTAACGTAATAAAATGTCCCAAGGCGCTTCACAGGAGCGATTATCAAACAAAATTTGACACCGAGTCACATAAGGAGATATTAGGACAGGTGACCAAAAGCTTCGTCAAAGAGGTCGGTTTTAAAGAGGGTCTCAAAGGAGGAGCGAGAGGCGGAGAGGTTTAGGGAGGGAATTCCAGAGCTTAGGGCCCAGGCAGCTGAAGGCACGGCCGCCAATGGTGGAGCGATGGAAATCGGGGATGCGCAAGAGGCCAGAATTGGAGGAGGGCAGAGATCTCAGAGAGTTGTAGGGCTGGAGGAGGTAGGTTACAGAGATAGGACGCAGTGGGGGGGGGGGGGGGGGGGGGGGAGGAGGAGGAGTCATAGAGTTATACAGCACGGATAGAGGCCCTTCGGCCCATCGTGTCCGCGCCGGCCATCAGCCCTGTCTACTCTAATCCCATATTCCAGCATTTGGTCCGTAGCCTTGTATGCTATGGCATTTCAAGTGCTCATCCAAATGCTTCTTGAATGTTGTGAGGGTTCCTGCCTCCACAACCCTTTCAGGCAGTGAGTTCCAGACTCCAACCACCCTCTGGGTGAAAAAGTTCTTTCTCAAATCCCCTCTAAACCTCCCGCCTTTTACCTTGAATCTATGTCCCCTTGTTATAGAACCCTCAACGAAGGGAAAAAGCTCCTTAGTATCCATCCTATCTGTGCCCCTCATAATTTTGTACACCTCAATCATGTCCCCCCTCAGCCTCCTCTGCTCCAAGGAAAACAAACCCAATCTTCCCAGTCTCTCTTCATAGCTGAAGCGCTCCAGCCCTGGTAACATCCTGGTGAATCTCCTCTGCACTCTCTCCAAAGCGATCACATCCTTCCTGTAGTGTGGCGACCAGAACTGCACACAGTACTCCAGCTGTGGCCTAACCAGTGTTTTATACAGCTCCATCATAACCTCCTTGCTCTTATATTCTATGCCTCGGCTAATAAAGGCAAGTATCCCATATGCCTTCTTTACCACCTTATCTACCTGTTCCGCCGCCTTCAGGGATCTGTGAACTTGCACACCAAGATCCCTCTGACCCTCTGTCTTGCCTAGGGTCCTCCCATTCATTGTGTATTCCCTTGCCTTGTTAGTCCCTCCAAAGTGCATCACCTCGCACTTTTCCGGGTTAAATTCCATTTGCCACTGTTCCGCCCATCTGACCAACCCATCTATATCGTCCTGCAGACTGAGGCTATCCTCCTCACTATTTACCACCCTACCAATCTTTGTATCATCAGCGAACTTACTGATCATACCTTTTACATTCATATCCAAGTCATTAATGTAGACAAACTGCTCCAGGTGAGGAGGGAGAGAAGGGAAGTGAGGTGGAGAAACAATCCAAGTACGATGGAAAATCCAACCCGACAGATAAAACAAGAACCGTATCTCAGAGCAAACTGTTCACTTTTAATCTGAAGTTAGGTTTTTTTCACTCTGATAGGACGCCAAGATCTGAAAAAGTGCTGGACCAGATGCAATTCATTTTATAAAATAAAACGGCAGACAACTTGAACGAACAGTTGTTTAGATTTAAACCCCCCCTAGAAAAGCACGGACTGGCAATAAATTCTCTCCCCTCCCTCCCCTTCCCCCAAATGAAAAACACTCATTCTGCAATGAATTTTCCCCCCAAAAATAGATACACTGCAAAACATGTGCAATTTAAATTGGTCAGGATCTGGGAGTCAATTTTATACGACTGTAGAATTCCACTCCTGTGCACGTCAACACACAGAGTCACCGCCGGGGCTGGTTTGGGGGGGAAGGCTGACATTGTTTTGTTAAATAGTCTAATGATAAGTGAGCTTCATTCAGGACCCTTCCCAAAGTCCCGCAGAAGTTGCGTGGGAATCACTCGGATTTCAGTTCCACAAAGTGTACGCAGGCATGTCACGTCATTCAGGACTCCTGGGAATTAGAAAAGGGCCTAATGTGCTTTCCGGGAAAATGAAGTTCATTCCGAGATCAAGCGGCCTGCGATGTAAAAACGTTCCTCCGCCCGATAGCCAGGCCCTGTGCCGAGGACAGTCTTCCAGTGAGATATCCTCTTAGCTACTCCCTGCACCGTCTGTCTCCTGCCTTCAGATTGCATGGGGGGGGGGGGCGGCGGGGGAGGGTCCGCAATTCCTCGGAGACAGCAGCCAAAGCCGAGACGGGATCCCAGCGCGACCCACTCACTGGGAAAACATGGCCCAACTTCAGTTCCAACAGCCCCACCAACCACACGTGACCTGCAGTCGGTAGAAGTGGGGTTGCCAACTCTGGCTGGATGTATTCCTGGAAGTGCCATCACATGACCTCCTCCCACCCCCCCCCCACACTCCTCCCACCCCCCCCCCAACATTGGTTGACCAACACGTCCATCCTCAGTGTCCCACCTTCCTCACGGCCAATTGAAAAGCGAACAGACTGCGTTTCTTGATTGGACGATTCTTGTCAGTCAACCATTGTTACTTCCCCAACTCCCAACATTTTTATAGAAGTGTTGAAGGGAAATTTTTTTTATAAACCATCCCTAGGATTTTTCTCCTGGGTGTTGCTCACAGCTGTGTCTGAGAGGTTAATCTTTAATTCCTGGAGAGTTGGCAACCCGAGGTATAAGGGACACAGCCGTACAGAAGGAGCAATGACCTTTAGACAAATAAACAAGGCCGCCTCGCTATAACTGAACAGAAAGCACGGATCGTGGGTGGGCACATCACTGAACTCCTCTCTTAAAGGGGAAGGCCCAGACATTAACAGCCCACTGCTCAAATCCACAGCCTGTCTGGAAATAGACAGATACCGAGCAACAGGGGCTGCATTTAATGACACCACTATTCCCTGGCAGAATGGAGGTGTTTGGGTAATATCCCATCAATCACACACTTCTGTAAGTGACTGGGATTGATTTTAAGCACGTAATTTGTATTCTGTAACTATCCTCCACTCACTGCATTTTTGCTGGAGAAATCACCCTGCTTTTATCAGGAGACGTTGCTGCAGTTTCGGTCATGAGTTCGGATTGCTGTAGTTTGTAGGGACTCTTTAGACTGTTTGCTGTAGGGCGCTGTTTAAATAAATTTTGTTTGCTGTAAAATGGACTGTTTGCTGTGAGTCCTGCCGTAAGCCCCGCCCTACCTCCAACTCATTGGCTGACACTCTGAACAAAGGGAGGAGTTTAGAGTGGAATATCCTGCATGCTGCGTTATCAGCAAATGCAGACCACATTTTACAGCTGTCATTTCTGTCTGAACTTTGCTATTGGCCAGCAAAGGAGGTGGTGGGAGAAGGAAGAGGCAATGCAGGGAGGAAGTTATTACATTCCCAGTGAAGCAAGAGAGCCCAGTTTACTCTGTACAAACACCAGCAGCTGAGTCAACAGAGCAAATGCCCCAAGCCTTGGAGAAGCAGGACACACGTTTGGAGATTTGGGGAGAGGCGGCCGTGGCAAAGCCCAAGATGGAGTTGTCAGCCAGGTCTGGAGTCTGGAGACTCGCCCGATACCCCCATCATTCCCAGCCGCTATTTTACGTGGGATGCACTGGGTTAGGGGCACAAAAAACCCCCCCAACCAAACGATCCCACCCGCTCACCGTCTACGTGTAATGGCCCATTATGGACAGCGAGGGGTGGGACACTGCTCGGCTGTAACCCGGGACCTGTTTGAAGGACGGATGGTCCAGTGCAGATTGAATCATGCTCGAGACGCAGCAGGGAGTCCATGTAGTTGGTGCAGCCGGACCGTGGGCAAACCCAAACCAGGAGATCGATCATCCAATAGCAGCTTGATATGTGCTCCATCCACTCATTGAGGCGGTTGGCCAGTCCAATGGCATCTTACGTTGTACTGGTCTGGGCGAATTGTAAGGCTTTCTGAGCAGCAGCTGGGAAGAAAGGAGGAGATGTTTTAAGGTGGCATGACAAGTCCATAGGTTTACAAAACACACACGGAATCCTGGGCTTTATCAATAAAGGCATCGAGTACAAAAACAAAGAAGTTATGCTAAACCTTTTATAAATCACTGGTTAGGCCTCAGCTGGAGTTTTGTGTCCAATTCTGGGCACCGCACTTTAGGAAGGATGTCAAGGCCTTAGAGAGGGTGCAGAGGAGATTTACTAGAATGGTTCCAGGGATGAGGGACTTCAGTTATGTGGAGAGACTGGAGGAGCTGGGATTGTTCTCCTCAGAGCAGAGAAGGTCAAGAGGAGATTTGATGGAAGTGTTCAAAATCATGAGGGGTTTTGACAGAGTAAATAAGGAGAAACTGTTTCCAGTGGCAGAAGGGTCAGTAACCAGAGGACACAGATTTAAGATAATTGGCAAAAGAACCAGAGGGGAGATGAGGAGAATTTTTTTTTTTTTTAACGCAGCGAGTTGTTCTGATCTGGAATGCGCTGCCTGAAAGGGCGGTGGGAGCAGATTCAATAATAACTTTCAAAAGGAAGTGAGATCTGTCATAGTCACAGGTTGTAAGGTCATCGTCTCATTGCTGTTTGTGGGATCTTGCTGTGCATCAATTAGCTCCCGCGTTTCCTACATCACAACAGTGACTACACTCTGTAAAGTACTTCATTGGCTGTAAAGCGCTTTGGGATATCCTGAGGTTGTGAAAGGCGCTATATAAATGCAAGTTCTTTCTACCTTTACTGGAGTATAGAGCGTGTGACATGTTTTGTTCAAAACTCTATTTTAAGGAGTTAGCTTGACTCAGTTGGTCACACCCCCAAGACAGAAAGTCCCACTCCCCGACTTGAGCATATGAATCTAGGGCTGACACTCCACTGCAGTACAGAAAGAGTTCTGCACTGTCAGAGCTACCCTCCTTTGGAGGCCTCGCTTGCCTGTCTCTGCGGCTCAGATGGACATTAAAAGATCCCAATGGAATATCGGAAGGACAGTGGGAGTTCTGCTGGTGTGTCCTGTTCCACACTCCCCCTTCAACCAACACCACCAAATACAGATTACCCGGGCCATTCACCCAATTTCTCTTATTGGGATCTTGCTGTGTTTGCCTGCATAACAGTCCCGGGATGTGAACGTTGCTGGCGAGGCCGGCATTTATTGCCCATCCCTAGTTGCCCCTTGAGAAGGTGGTGGTGAGCCGCCTTCTGTGTGGTGAAGGTTCTCCCACAGTGCTGTTAGGAATGGAGTTCCAGGATTTTGACCCAGCGACGATGAAGGAACGGCGATATATAAAGAAAGAAAGAACTTGCATTTATATAGCGCCTTTCACAACCTCAGGACGTCCCAAAGCGCTTTACAGTCAATGAAGTTCTTTTTGAAGTGCAGTCACTGTTGTAATGTAGGGAAACGCAGCAGCCAATTTGCGCACAGTAAGATCCCACAAACAGCAAACCCTGTTCCCATCGCACTTCCGGCAAAATTACGACGGCGGAGCAGGGACAGCTCAGAGGAAATTCCCGGCCAACTGTTACCCTGACTCCCTTGAAGGCTGACCGAGGAGTAACCGACCGAGGAGTAACCGACCGAGGAGTAACCGACCGAGGAGTAACCGACCGAGGAGTAACCGACCGAGGAGTAACCGACCCATTTTCTGGGCAGGTGGAGGAGATAAAACAAGGGAGGGAAATTCCAGATAAATTTCCGACTGATCATTTCACCCAGTAAGGAAGCTTGGTTTTAAATCACCTGGCAACTGGCCAGAGAGTAGGTGGTCACTGACAACTGATGAGGAGACCCTCAAATAAACATAAACGTACAAACCAAAACTACAAGTCATGCACAAAAATGCAGAATGACCCAGTGCTATTGCCCTCCGACTGCTCAGCTCAGGGTCTTTCAACCCCAACAGCAGCTCAATCAGCCAGCTGGGCCTTTCCATCCACACCCTCCCCCCACCACCCCAACTCACCCCTCCCATCTTATCAAAATTCACAGATTGGTTTGGAGAGCTCAGAAACCTGAAGACGTGAAAACTGGAAAGAAAAGATAAAAACTGGTAAATTGAAGCCCAAACTGAAACGTGCCCATTGAGCGAGAGCACAGGAGGAGGAAAGGCTCAGTCCGTACCCCTCTTGAATCTCTCTTTGGCTTTGATTCGCTCCTTCCCGTCAAAATACCAGACAGTAATGGCGTACCTGAGGAGAGAGGGAACAAGCTGGTCAGACATTAATCCTCATCTCAAACCTCAGAGGCTGAGGGGTTCTCCACAAAATCTGTTCAATCCTCACTTCTCACCCTTACACACTCGCACCCTTACACACTCGCACACCCACCCACACCCTTACACACCCACACCCTTACACCCACACAGTGTTGGGTCAGGGGATGTAATCTTGCTGGGTGGTAGTATGCTCCCTTTGAGTCAGAAGGTTGTGGGAAAAAGATTCACTCCAAAGGCTTGTGCACATTCTCTGGACGGAGACTCCAGTGCAGACCCGAGGGAGCGCCGCACTGTCGGTACCGAGGGAGCGCCGCACTGTCGGTACCGAGGGAGCGCCGCACTGTCGGTACCGAGGGAGCGCCGCACTGTCGGTACCGAGGGAGCGCCGCACTGTCGGTACCGAGGGAGCGCCGCACTGTCGGTACCGAGGGAGCGCCGCACTGTCGGTACCGAGGGAGCGCCGCACTGTCGGTACCGAGGGAGCGCCGCACTGTCGGTACCGAGGGAGCGCCGCACTGTCGGTACCGAGGGAGCGCCGCACTGTCGGTACCGAGGGAGCGCCGCACTGTCGGTACCGAGGGAGCGCCGCACTGTCGGTACCGAGGGAGCGCCGCACTGTCGGTACCGAGGGAGCGCCGCACTGTCGGTACCGAGGGAGCGCCGCACTGTCGGTACCGAGGGAGCGCCGCACTGTCGGTACCGAGGGAGCGCCGCACTGTCGGTACCGAGGGAGCGCCGCACTGTCGGTACCGAGGGAGCGCCGCACTGTCGGTACCGAGGGAGCGCCGCACTGTCGGTACCGAGGGAGCGCCGCACTGTCGGTACCGAGGGAGCGCCGCACTGTCGGTACCGAGGGAGCGCCGCACTGTCGGTACCGAGGGAGCGCCGCACTGTCGGTACCGAGGGAGCGCCGCACTGTCGGTACCGAGGGAGCGCCGCACTGTCGGTACCGAGGGAGCGCCGCACTGTCGGTACCGAGGGAGCGCCGCACTGTCGGTACCGAGGGAGCGCCGCACTGTCGGTACCGAGGGAGCGCCGCACTGTCGGTACCGAGGGAGCGCCGCACTGTCGGTACCGAGGGAGCGCCGCACTGTCGGTACCGAGGGAGCGCCGCACTGTCGGTACCGAGGGAGCGCCGCACTGTCGGTACCGAGGGAGCGCCGCACTGTCGGTACCGAGGGAGCGCCGCACTGTCGGTACCGAGGGAGCGCCGCACTGTCGGTACCGAGGGAGCGCCGCACTGTCGGTACCGAGGGAGCGCCGCACTGTCGGTACCGAGGGAGCGCCGCACTGTCGGTACCGAGGGAGCGCCGCACTGTCGGTACCGAGGGAGCGCCGCACTGTCGGTACCGAGGGAGCGCCGCACTGTCGGTACCGAGGGAGCGCCGCACTGTCGGTACCGAGGGAGCGCCGCACTGTCGGTACCGAGGGAGCGCCGCACTGTCGGTACCGAGGGAGCGCCGCACTGTCGGTACCGAGGGAGCGCCGCACTGTCGGTACCGAGGGAGCGCCGCACTGTCGGTACCGAGGGAGCGCCGCACTGTCGGTACCGAGGGAGCGCCGCACTGTCGGTACCGAGGGAGCGCCGCACTGTCGGTACCGAGGGAGCGCCGCACTGTCGGTACCGAGGGAGCGCCGCACTGTCGGTACCGAGGGAGCGCCGCACTGTCGGTACCGAGGGAGCGCCGCACTGTCGGTACCGAGGGAGCGCCGCACTGTCGGTACCGAGGGAGCGCCGCACTGTCGGTACCGAGGGAGCGCCGCACTGTCGGTACCGAGGGAGCGCCGCACTGTCGGTACCGAGGGAGCGCCGCACTGTCGGTACCGAGGGAGCGCCGCACTGTCGGTACCGAGGGAGCGCCGCACTGTCGGTACCGAGGGAGCGCCGCACTGTCGGTACCGAGGGAGCGCCGCACTGTCGGTACCGAGGGAGCGCCGCACTGTCGGTACCGAGGGAGCGCCGCACTGTCGGTACCGAGGGAGCGCCGCACTGTCGGTACCGAGGGAGCGCCGCACTGTCGGTACCGAGGGAGCGCCGCACTGTCGGTACCGAGGGAGCGCCGCACTGTCGGTACCGAGGGAGCGCCGCACTGTCGGTACCGAGGGAGCGCCGCACTGTCGGTACCGAGGGAGCGCCGCACTGTCGGTACCGAGGGAGCGCCGCACTGTCGGTACCGAGGGAGCGCCGCACTGTCGGAGGGTCGGTACCGAGGGAGCGCCGCACTGTCGGAGGGTCGGTACCGAGGGAGCGCCGCACTGTCGGAGGGTCGGTACCGAGGGAGTGCCGCACTGTCGGAGGTGCCGTCCTGCGTAAAGACATTAAACCAAGGCCCCGTCCGTCGTTCAGCTCCCTGGTACTATTTGAAAAGCGAGGAGTAGTTGGACTAAGTGTGTTGGACCCTTTCTATGGGTCTCATAGTATCAGGTTCTAAAATCGCCAATGAAACACTCCACAGTTTTAAAGTCCTTTTCTGAGCTTTATTTAATAGACATGAAACAGATCTCAGGTTACTGTGATATGAGAGACAAGGTCCTAACCTGGACCGAGTATTCCTGTTGGGGTCTACTCACTGGAGCTGCTCAAAATTACATAGAATTAACAGCACAGAAACAGGCCATTCGGCCCAACTGGTCTATCCCGGTGTTTATGCTCCACACGAGCCTCCTCCCTCCCTACTTCATCTCACCCTATCAGCATATCCTTCTACTCCTTTCTCCCTCATGTGTTTATCGAGCTTCCCTTTAAATGTATCTACACTATTCGCCTCAACTACTCCTTGTGTAAAATCTCACTATTCAAGCTCTAAAGTCACAGGTGTGCGTGTCTTCTGGTACATCTACCAGTTACTGGATTATACTGGAGGCGGAAGAAAAATAATCCTGTATAAGGCAAAAACTAAGACTAGCGAGTGTAAGTCTCTGTCCAGAGTACAATTACAGAAACAAATGCTTCAATTATCTCGTCCTTGACTCTATCAGACGGCACATTCTGCAGCTGGTTGTTGTTTAAAGTCCAGAATCTACTGTTCCTTCTGCAGGCCAATATTCCTCCCTCACATCAACCTGCCTCCTTCATCTCACTGGCTGTGTGTGGTTCTTGCCATGTGCAAAATGGACGCTGCCGTCACCCGCATAGCAACAGTCACTACGATTCAAAACTAAGGAGTTTTCTGTCAAATGCTTAGTGAGTCCCAGAAGATGCAATCAGGCGTTGTATTAAAGCAATTTCCTCCATTCTTTTCTTTACCGACTGTGACAGATCCTTAATCGTTTACAGCCAATAAAACCACTGAACTTTAGACAATTTGTAACATCATCTGAATCCTCCCGATTGTGTTTGTGTTTTGAACACTCAACTCTGACCCAACTGTTATCCCACATTATGTTCCTCCCCCTCTCCATTTTGTCCCCTCCTCTCCCGATGGTGCTGACAGGCTCGAGTATTGGTCACTCGGTATCTTAGGTCAGAAGCCATTTTTCCTGTGTGGACAGCAAGGGGGTCATTTTAACCCCCAAAAACGGGTGGGTGGGGGGCGGGTGGGAGGTTAAAACAACAACAACATACTGGAGCAGGACCCCATCCTGACCCCACTCGTCCACTTCTGGGTTTAACCCAGACGGGTCTGTCTGTGTTTGCACAGCAGACTCCAGGAAGTCCCAACCCCCAGAACTTAAAGGGGCAGTGTACCTCATTGAGATACACCTGGTACTTAATATTTTGTGCACTGAGAAACTTAAATGAATTTAACCTCACCTGTTGGGGTTTCCCATCACTTCCGATTCATGTCAGGTGAAAGCAGGCGGGAATGGCCAGACCCACGAGGTGAGTGAGTGCCTTTACTGCACTGCTTGTGGGCCCGGAGCAGGAGTGATTCATCCAGACCCAACAAGGTCACCTGGCCGACAGGACCCCTGCGATTGGCTGACCCCCCCCCCCCCCCCCCCAAGATGGTGGACCCCCCACCCACCTCCGACACTTCACCCGACTTCTGATCTCTCTTTGAGTGATCTCCCATCTCCGCCCGGTATCAGCAACCCCCACCCCCCCTCCACCATGTCCTCCTCTGCCCACGATCCCATCCTCCCTCTTCTCCAATCCCTGGCCTTCCCGCCCACAGCCAATCAATCAGGCTGGTTGCCGGTTGCCGGGTGTGAAGCCCGGGAGTAAAATTTTCTTGACCTAGATCGCGACCCTCCAACTCACCGTCCGGGTATCGCACCTGAAAATCTTCACCCCCGGTCCCTTCCCGGCTCGAGATCAAAATCATGCCCCAAGTGTCAGCAAGCTGAAGCACATCTCACCCCGCCCAACCCCGCCCAACCCCGCCCAACCCCGCCCAATCCTGCCCAATCCCGCCCAACCCCGCCCAATCCTACCCAACCCCGCCCATCACTGACACTATTAGAAAAAGAATTTCCATTTTCTTCTGTGACATCCAGACTTTATTGCCAAGGTCAATGTCACACAGAATCCTTTTCAGAAACTCCAGACTTAAGAGGTGGGCCCCACAGGAAGTGGGAAGAAAAAGCCTTGCAATGGTCAACAGTTAAAGAGGAACTGCTGACTCCCAGGATATTTAATGTTAAGGCTGAGGTTTAGAAGGAAAGCCCGATAAAGGAGGCCATTTAAATGGTCCAGGTACCGGCTCTGCCACATTGCATTGTGCAGCAGTTTGATTTAAAGCTCACCAGCACACCCTTTGTTTACGGTTCCTACAGCCGGAGACACCGTATCCGTCCTCCAGATTCCCGGAGGAAAGCGACTGGGGATTATATTTAGCTGGGAATGGCCGGCCTGCTGCTCCACTCAAACCACCAGCCACAGGAAAAGGCGCCTTCCTGCCTTGCAAGTGCTCTTAAAAAGGGGCCGCAATTCAGGGTCACTGATACAGGGGCTGCGAGACGGCTCTGGGATAACAGCTCGAGGAGACACTCTGTGGGAAAAGGACCCACAGACAAGAGGCAAGAGGCACTCGTCACATTAATCTCAAGGGCACCGAGATGTGGCTTTACAAAAAACAAAGACAGAGAGAAAGACAAAGAAAGAAAGGACCTGTCACGAGTGCTTTACACCCAATGAAATACTTTTGAAGTGTAGTCACTGTTGTAATGTAGGAAACGCCACAGTCAATTTGGGCACAGCAAGATCCCACAAACAACGTGATAATGACCGGATAATCTGATAAATATTGGCCAGAACACCGAGGAGAACTCCCCTACACTTCTTTGAATAGTGTGATGGGATCTTTTACCCACCAGTACTGTACCCCAGTGTTATACAGGGACAGACCTGTACCCACCAGTACTGTACCCGTGTTATACAGTGACAGACCTGTACCCACCAGTACTGTACCCGTGTTATACAGTGACAGACCTGTACCCACCAGTACTGTACCCGTGTTATACAGTGACAGACCTGTACCCACCAGTACTGTACCCGTGTTATACAGTGACAGACTTGTACCCACCAGTACTGTACCCCAGTGTTATACAGTGACAGACCTGTACCCACCAGTACTGTACCCGTGTTATACAGTGACAGACTTGTACCCACCAGTACTGTACCCCAGTGTTATACAGTGACAGACCTGTACCCACCAGTACTGTACCCCAGTGTTATACAGGGACAGACCTGTACCCACCAGTACTGTACCCCAGTGTTATACAGTGACAGACCTGTACCCACCAGTACTGTACCCGTGTTATACAGTGACAGACTTGTACCCACCAGTACTGTACCCCAGTGTTATACAGTGACAGACCTGTACCCACCAGTACTGTACCCCAGTGTTATACAGGGACAGACCTGTACCCACCAGTACTGTACCCCAGTGTTATACAGTGACAGACCTGTACCCACCAGTACTGTACCCGTGTTATACACTGACAGACTTGTACCCCCCAGTACTGTACCCCAGTGTTATACAGTGACAGACCTGTACCCACCAGTACTGTACCCCCGTGTTATACAGTGACAGACCTGTACCCACCAGTACTGTACCCCAGTGTTATACAGTGACAGACCTGTACCCACCAGTACTGTACCCCAGTGTTATACAGTGACAGACCTGTACCCACCAGTACTGTACCCCAGTGTTATACAGTGACAGACCTGTACCCACCAGTACTGTACCCCAGTGTTATACAGTGACAGACCTGTACCCACCAGTACTGTACCCCAGTGTTATACAGTGACAGACCTGTACCCCCCAGTACTGAACCCCAGTGTTATACAGTGACAGACCTGTACCCCCCAGTACTGAACCCCAGTGTTATACAGTGACAGACCTGTACCCCCCAGTACTGTACCCCAGTGTTATACAGTGACAGACCTGTACCCCCCAGTACTGTACCCCAGTGTTATACAGTGACAGACCTGTACCCACCAGTACTGTACCCCAGTGTTATACAGTGACAGACCTGTACCCACCAGTACTGTACCCCAGTGTTATACAGTGACAGACCTGTACCCACCAGTACTGTACCCCAGTGATATACAGTGACAGACCTGTACCCCCCAGTACTGTACCCCAGTGTTATACAGTGACAGACCTGTACCCACCAGTACTGTACCCCAGTGTTATACAGTGACAGACCTGTACCCACCAGTACTGTACCCCAGTGTTATACAGTGACAGACCTGTACCCACCAGTACTGTACCCCAGTGTTATACAGTGACAGACCTGTACCCACCAGTACTGTACCCCAGTGTTATACAGGGACAGACCTGTACCCCCCAGTACTGTACCCCAGTGTTATACAGGGACAGACCTGTACCCACCAGTACTGTACCCCAGTGTTATACAGTGACAGACCTGTACCCACCAGTACTGAACCCCAGTGTTATACAGTGACAGACCTGTACCCCCCAGTACTGTACCCCAGTGTTATACAGTGACAGACCTGTACCCCCCAGTACTGTACCCCAGTGTTATACAGTGACAGACCTGTACCCCCCAGTACTGTACCCCAGTGTTATACAGTGACAGACCTGTACCCCCCAGTACTGTACCCCAGTGTTATACAGTGACAGACCTGTACCCCCCAGTACTGTACCCCAGTGTTATACAGGGACAGACCTGTACCCACCAGTACTGTACCCCAGTGTTATACAGGGACAGACCTGTACCCACCAGTACTGTACCCCAGTGTTAAACAGGGACAGACCTGTACCCACCAGTACTGTATCCCAGTGTTATACAGGGACAGACCTGTACCCACCAGTACTGTACCCCAGTGTTATACAGTGACAGACCTGTACCCCCCAGTACTGTACCCCAGTGTTATACAGGGACAGACCTGTACCCCCCATACTGTACCCCAGTGTTATACAGGGACAGACCTGTACCCACCAGTACTGTACCCCCGTGTTATACAGTGACAGACCTGTACCCACCAGTACTGTACCCCAGTGTTATACAGTGACAGACCTGTACCCCCCAGTACTGTACCCCCGTGTTATACAGGGACAGACCTGGACCCACCAGTACTGTACCCCAGTGTTATACAGGGACAGACCTGTACCCACCAGTACTGTACCCCAGTGTTATACAGTGACAGACCTGTACCCCCCAGTACTGTACCCCAGTGTTATACAGGGACAGACCTGTACCCACCAGTACTGTACCCCAGTGTTATACAGTGACAGACCTGTACCCCCCAGTACTGTACCCCAGTGTTATACAGTGACAGACCTGTACCCCCCAGTACTGTACCCCAGTGTTATACAGGGACAGACCTGTACCCACCAGTACTGTACCCCAGTGTTATACAGGGACAGACCTGTACCCACCAGTACTGTACCCCAGTGTTATACAGTGACAGACCTGTACCCACCAGTACTGTACCCCAGTGTTATACAGGGACAGACCTATACCCCCCAGTACTGTACCCCAGTGTTATACAGGGACAGACCTGTACCCCCCAGTACTGTACCCCAGTGTTATACAGGGACAGACCTGTACCCCCCAGTACTGTACCCCAGTGTTAAAGAGGGACAGACCTGTACCCACCAGTACTGTACCCCAGTGTTATACAGGGACAGACCTGTACCCACCAGTACTGTACCCCAGTGTTATACAGGGACAGACCTGGACCCCCCAGTACTGTACCCCAGTGTTATACAGGGACAGACCTGTACCCTACCCCTCAGAATGCGATCTCCAGACTGCTCCTAAGTTTGGAAGAATTGTGGGGGTTACAGAGTTCGAGTATGAAAATAACACCCACCCACCATTGGACTTATTCAAATCCAAGTGACAACACGGCCATTGTACAAAATCAGCCCCTCTTCACCCCTCAACCCCTGCAACCCACTCCCCGAAACCACAAATACTTTCTCCCCCTCTGGTCACCTGGTGGCGAAGGCTGGTTTCACTTCATGAGGATTCCTTCGATCAGACCAGAAAATTAATAACCTGTCGAATAAAGGTTCAATGTTCGCAACCTCGGATCGATTTTCCGGAAATATCTGCAGCAAGCCGCCATGGACCTAGGGAGACAAAACCGGGGCCGTGAGAAAAATAACGGCCGCGGCAAATCGCAGCTCGCTTAATCCCAAATGGGGGAAGAGTGGCACACGGCACTACCCCATCCTAGAGTAACGGAATCAGATCGAGGTCGCAGCCCAGAGTAGCGAGACTCTCCTCCTTCTCCTGGTGCCAAGGGTCCTACATGAAAAGGTGAATGTGGCAGACTCTGTATCTAACCCTGTACCGGCCCCGGGAGTGTTTGATGGGACAGTGTAGAGGAAGCTTTACTCTGTATCTAACCCTGTACCTGCCCTGGGAGTGTTTGATGGGACAGTGTAGAGGGAGCTTTACTCTGTATCTAACCCTGTACCTGCCCTGGGAGTGTTTGATGTGGGAGGGTAATCTATTAAACAGTGAGCCCCACCGGGGTGAGTACAAATCATCTCAAGCTAAACGTAGCCCAATTACTCCAGGGAAACCTCTGCAAGAAAAATACTTTATTAGTAGATTTTAATCCAAAGTGTCCTGTTTCTGAAGATGGTCTAATATTTAACTCAGCTTATCAGTCGTTCACCACGGAGCAGCCACAGCTCAGACAGGAGCTACTTTTTGCCCGGATACGGGTTCCACGGGTGCTGGCCATCCTGCCCAAATTGTCATTCTTCGTGCCTGAGCCTGGACAGTGAGTGTCACAGACTATTCCGCCATGAGGAGATTAACTGAGCCCTGTCCTGTCCTGTCCTCAACCAACATCTAGATCTGCAGGAGACCGATCAGGAGTGGGAACCCTAGCCCACAGATCCCCACTGCGGCCTGGGTCATGAGGCCAATTGTAAAGCCCCAGATGAAAGCAGCTCATCACGAACCAAGGATTGAAGGTGGGCTCTTCCTTGTCCATATGGCTCAGTACCACTCTGGGGAGTTCACTCCTCCACCGAGCCCATCAAGCTCGAACATTAACTATGAAAAATAAAAGGAGTGAATCCAACGCTACTTACATTGATATCCCAGTTCCTGTTTAGGTAATAAATACATGTGACACAGCGCCCATCACCGTTCGGGTTGTCGATATGTCGGACGTAGCCAGTTCCGTGCCCAGGGTAACATGCCACCATTGCCTGGGGGAAAAGGACAATGTTGACTGTGGGTTAATAGTGTGGCCAAACCTTTCACAGCGAAACAACAATCAAACGAGTCTGAATGTACAGGCCGTCACTCGGGCAAGATGTTTGGGCAGAGTAGCCAGATCTTTACTCTTAACCGGCTGAATAAAGCAGAGTTCAGCAGAGTAAGAGTCACTTACAGTGTAACCACATGGCTGAGCTTTTCCCCCAGTCGCACAGTGAGTGACCCTTACCCTGAATAAACAGGGACTCTGTACAGTTACAGTGAGTGACCCTCACCCTGAATAAACAGGGACTCTGTACAGTTACACAGTGAGTGACCCTCACCCTGAATAAACAGGGACTCTGTACAGTTACAGTGAGTGACCCTCACCCTGAATAAACAGGGACTCTGTACAGTTACACAGTGAGTGACCCTCACCCTGAATAAACAGGGACTCTGTACAGTTACACAGTGAGTGACCCTCACCCTGAATAAACAGGGACTCTGTACAGTTACAGTGAGTGACCCTTACCCTGAATAAACAGGGACTCTGTACAGTTACAGTGAGTGACCCTCACCCTGAATAAACAGGGACTCTGTACAGTTACACAGTGAGTGACCCTCACCCTGAATAAACAGGGACTCTGTACAGTTACAGTGAGTGACCCTCACCCTGAATAAACAGGGACTCTGTACAGTTACACAGTGAGTGACCCTCACCCTGAATAAACAGGGACTCTGTACAGTTACACAGTGAGTGACCCTCACCCTGAATAAACAGTGACTCTGTACAGTTACACAGTGAGTGACCCTCACCCTGAATAAACAGTGACTCTGTACAGTTACAGTGAGTGACCCCCACCCTGAATAAACAGGGACTCTGTACAGTTACACAGTGAGTGACCCTCACCCTGAATAAACAGGGACTCTGTACAGTTACACAGCGAGTGACCCTCACCCTGAATAAACAGGGACTCTGTACAGTTACACAGTGAGTGACCCTCACCCTGAATAAACAGGGACTCTGTACAGTTACACAGTGAGTGACCCTCACCCTGAATAAACAGGGACTCTGTACAGTTACAGTGAGTGACCCTTACCCTGAATAAACAGGGACTCTGTACAGTTACAGTGAGTGACCCTCACCCTGAATAAACAGGGACTCTGTACAGTTACACAGTGAGTGACCCTCACCCTGAATAAACAGGGACTCTGTACAGTTACAGTGAGTGACCCTCACCCTGAATAAACAGGGACTCTGTACAGTTACACAGTGAGTGACCCTCACCCTGAATAAACAGGGACTCTGTACAGTTACACAGTGAGTGACCCTCACCCTGAATAAACAGGGACTCTGTACAGTTACACAGTGAGTGACCCTCACCCTGAATAAACAGGGACTCTGTACAGTTACACAGTGAGTGACCCTCACCCTGAATAAACAGGGACTCTGTACAGTTACACAGTGAGTGACCCTCACCCTGAATAAACAGGGACTCTGTACAGTTACACAGTGAGTGACCCTCACCCTGAATAAACAGGGACTCTGTACAGTTACACAGTGAGTGACCCTCACCCTGAATAAACAGGGACTCTGTACAGTTACAGTGAGTGACCCTCACCCTGAATAAACAGGGACTCTGTACAGTTACACAGTGAGTGACCCTCACCCTGAATAAACAGGGACTCTGTACAGTTACACAGTGAGTGACCCTCACCCTGAATAAACAGGGACTCTGTACAGTTACAGTGAGTGACCCTTACCCTGAATAAACAGGGACTCTGTACAGTTACAGTGAGTGACCCTCACCCTGAATAAACAGGGACTCTGTACAGTTACACAGTGAGTGACCCTCACCCTGAATAAACAGGGACTCTGTACAGTTACAGTGAGTGACCCTCACCCTGAATAAACAGGGACTCTGTACAGTTACACAGTGAGTGACCCTCACCCTGAATAAACAGGGACTCTGTACAGTTACACAGTGAGTGACCCTCACCCTGAATAAACAGGGACTCTGTACAGTTACACAGTGAGTGACCCTCACCCTGAATAAACAGGGACTCTGTACAGTTACACAGTGAGTGACCCTCACCCTGAATAAACAGGGACTCTGTACAGTTACACAGTGAGTGACCCTCACCCTGAATAAACAGGGACTCCGAACGGCAACACAGAAAAACCCTTGTCTTCCTGACACTCGTTACTATCTGGGTTCACACGTTGAAGAATGACCACTTGGTTGCGGTACCAGAGGCGGTCAGCAGCCGTGGCCCATACCCCAGCAAGAGTCAACACCTTCCGAATGTTTGATGGGACAGTGTAGAGGGAGCTTTACTCTGTATCTAACCCTGTACCTGCCCTGGGAGTGTTTGATGGGACAGTGTAGAGGGAGCTTTACTCTGTATCTAACCCTGTACCTGCCCTGGGAGTGTTTGATGGGACAGTGTAGAGGGAGCTTTACTCTGTATCTAACCCTGTACCTGCCCTGGGAGTGTTTGATGGGACAGTGTAGAGGGAGCTTTACTCTGTATCTAACCCTGTACCTGCCCTGGGAGTGTTTGATGGGACAGTGTAGAGGGAGCTTTACTCTGTATCTAACCCTGTACCTGCCCTGGGAGTGTTTGATGGACAGTGTAGAGGGAGCTTTACTCTGTATCTAACCCTGTACCTGCCCTGGGAGTGTTTGGTGCCAAGGCTGGGACAGTGGGTGTAAAATGGTTCACTTTGATAAACACAAAAAAAAAACTTAAAAAGGGGGATTTCTTATTTTCAGAGAAAGGAAATGGCCCTAATTAATATTAACGCCTGTGAATAATAAGTATTTTGTTCAAATGGCCAGTTGAGATGAAATCAGGAAAGTGGCCCAGGAAGGTTATTAAAACCTGACAACAGGAAGGAGCTGAAATAAATTGTGATGTTACAAGTATAAACGTACAGGATAGATGGGGTGAGGGAGGCCAGTGGCCCTTTCAATATTCAACTGTTTCTTAAAATGTTTGCAAGGTTTTTTTCCTCCAGTATCCTATCCTGAGCCATGTGTCAATCGCTCTTTGTCAGCTTGGCTCAGTGGGTAGCACTCTCACCTCCAAAGCAGGAGGTTGTGGGTGAACACCCAGAGACGTGAGCACAAAGTCTAGGCTGCCAATCCCAGTGCAGTTACTGAGGGAGAGGGGCCTCGGTTTAACGTCTCTTTCGAATGAGACGTTAAACCGAGGCCCCGTCTGCCCTCTCAGGCGGATGTAAAAGATCCACGGCACTATTTCGTCGAAAAGCAGGGGAGTTCTCCCCGATGTCCTGGCCCATATTTATCCATCAACCAAAGTCACTAAAACAGATTAACTGGACATTCAAATCATCTACGGTTTATGGGACCTTTATAACAATCGTGATTACACTTCACAAGTATTTCATTGGCTGTAAAGCGCTTTGGGACTACCTGAGGATGTGAGAGGCGCTATATAAATGCAAGTTCTTTCTTTCTTTGTGAGAAGAACTTTCTAACATCAGTGCTATATCTGCCTTTCACGAGTTTGAACCTTGCGCTACTGTCATGGTTCAGTATGAAGCAATGTTCTGGAGTGACTTTGCCTGATCCAGGCACTATCCTGGATACTTCCTGGAGGCCCAGTTTCAGTCACTGCCCTTCAAGGTTAAACACCCCATGTACAGAGCCGTTCTAAAAGAAAGCAACTTTTTATACTGAGCCCATGCACAATACTCTACGTAGAAACTAGCTAACAGCCACAAATAACAGCACTTCAAGAGGTTTCAGTGATGGGATGCTATATTAAGGTATCCCAACTACTGGCCCACACTACAAGGCTGTTAATATGAGAACAATTGTTTGTGAGGCACACAGAGCAACAATGAAAATAACAAAACATTTTTTTATGTTTTGTTTGTCAAACTTTGCTCCCAGCCCACACCGTCTGTCTGGGCACTCGGCAGTCCAAGCTTGTCAGGAAATTCCCAAGGCCCCCAATCACTCACTTAACACGCGAGGGATAAGGACCAAGGACCCATTCTTGAGGGATCGCCAAGGTCCAAAACAATGACAGGTGTTAAACTCCCAGCTAGCAGCCTCTGAATAAATAAAACAACAGCTCCGTTCCAGACTTCCTCAGGAGTGTTTCCCGGTTATTCCTTTACGTGTGTGCGTTTGTTCGATGGCCGGTGAGGGGTTACTGAAGGAAAGTTATGCTCGGAGATGCTGCAGCGAGGCCGAGATCCAACGAGATACTTTACTGAAAATTACAGCGGAAAAATCCCCTCAGTCAACCTCCCCTCTCCCCAGAGCTGCACGGTCTCCTCCCAATCTCTGGCCATATCTCAAATGATAAGTGGCAGCTTTAATTTTCCCAGTGCCTTCGCACTGACTCTTGGCTGGGGCACAGTTTTCCGGTCAAGCCCCCACCCCAGTTCCTCACTCAAATTCCCACTCTCCACACGCAGGTTTAAATGGGCATCTCAGCCAATTCTGACCTTCCCCTCGGTGCCAGACGAGCCTCTCCCCCCCCTCCTCACCACCGTGGTCAAATGCCCTGCCGAGGGTCACAGTCTGGGGGTTGCCTGAGGGGTGGCCGTTCCAGGGAGGCACCAGGGAGGCTGCTGGATCCCATTAACCTGAGCCCCAGTGAGAGTCGACATCTTTCAGAAAGAAGGGGTCATCGGACCAGACACCCGTTCACTTCAATGAAAACAAAAACAGAGATGTGTAACATAGAATTACATTGAATGTACAGCACAGAAACAGGTCATTCGGCCCAACAGGTCTATGCCGGTGTTTATGCTCCACACGAGCCTCCTCCCTCCCCTCTTCATTTCCCCCTCATGTGTTTATCGAGCTTCCCCTCGAGTGTATCTACACTATTCACCTCAACTACTCCTTGTGGGAGCGAGTTCCACATTCTCACCACTCTCTGGTGTTTAACTAACTTGATAGAGTTTTTTGATGAGGTAACAGAGGCAGTAGATGAGGGCAGTGCGGTTGATGTGGTGAATAAGGACTTTCAAAAGGCGTTTGATAAAGTGCCGCATAATCTTGTCATCAACACTGAAGGCCATGGAATAAAAGGAGCAGTAGCAGCATGGTTACAGAATTGGCTAAGTAACAGGAAACAGAGAGTAATGGTGAACGGTTGTTTTTCGGACTGGAGGGAGGTGTACAGTGGTGTTCCCCAGGGGTCAGTGCTGGAACCACTGCTTTTCTTGATATATATTCATGTCTTGGACTTGGGTGTACAGGGCACAATTTCAAAATTTGCAGATGACACTACACTTCCAAGTTTTGTGAACAGCGAGAAGGATAGTGATAGACTTCAAGAGGATATAGACAGGCTGGTGGAATGGGCGGGCACGTGGCAGATGAAATTTAACCCAGAAAAATGTGAAATGATACATTTCGTAGGAAGAACGAGGAGAGGCAATATAAACTAAAGGGCACAATTCTAAAAGGGGTACAGGAACAGGGAGATCTGGTGGTATATGTGCACAAATCATTGAAGGTGGCAGGGCAGGTTGAGAAAGCTGTTAAAACAGCATACGGGATCCTGGGCTTTATAAATAGAGGCAGAGAGTACAAAAGCAAGGATGTCATGATGAACCTTTATAAAACACTGGTTCGACCACAACTGGAGTATTGTGTCCAGTTCTGGGCACCGCACTTTAGGAAAGATGTGAAGGCCTTAGAGAGGGTGCAGAAGAGATTTACTAGAATGATTCCAGGGATGAGGGACTTCAGTTACGGGGATAGACTGGAGAAGCTGGGGTTGTTCTCCTTGGGACAGAGACGGTTGAGAGGAGATTTGATCGAGGTATTCAAAATCATGAAGGGTCTAGACAGAGTAAATAGAGAGAAACTGTTCCCATTGGTGGAAGGGTCAAGAACCAGAGGACACAGATTTAAGGTGATTGGCAAAAGAACCAAAAGTGACATGAGGAAAAACTTTTTTACTCAGCGAGTGGTTAGGATCTGGAATGCACTGCCCGAGGGGGTGGTGGAGGCAGATTCAATCATGGCCTTCAAAAGGGAACTGGATAAGTACTTGAATGGAAAAAATTTGTAGGGCTACGGGAATAGGGTGGGGGAGTGGGACTAGCTGGACTGCTCTTGCATCGAGCCAGCATGGACTCGATGGGCCGAATGGGCTCCTTCCATGCTGTAACCTTTCTATGATTCTATAAAGAGGTTTCTCCTGAATTCCTTATTGGATTTATTAGTGACTATCTTATATTTATGGCCTCTAGTTTTGGACACCCCCACAAGTGGAAACATCGTCTCTACGTCTCTATCAGGTCTCCCCTCAGCCTTCTCTTTTCTAGAGAAAAGAGCCCCAGCCTGTTCAATCTTTCCTGATAGTTACAACCTCTCAGTTCTGGTACCATCCTTGTGAATCTTTTCGCCAGTGCCTCCATATCTTTTTTGTAATATGGAGACCAGGACTGTGCCCGGTAACGGGGGGGGGCAGTCCGATATTATCCGTTTTACACTATCGCCAGAAGTCAAAATGACCCCCCAATCAGTCGGTGGGTAATTGGGGGTGGGTGGGGGGAGACTTGAAGGGCTACGGTTGAAACAATGACGGGATTAAATAACTCCACCACCGACAATGCCAATGAAGGTACAATCATTAAAAAGGAAGATACTTTTTATGTTTTAGAGTGTCCAATTAAGAGGTAGCAAAGAGCTGAATGATTCACAAAGATAAGCATAAAAGAGAGAGGGGCCATCAGCTCAACATTCCATTAAAAACCTATCACGATTTTCTGCTGGCAGTGCCCTATCCACAGCCCGTTCCAGATACTGATCAGCCTCCCAGTGACAAACTACTCCCTGACGTCAGCCCTGAACTTGCCTTTGTTATTAGTTTGTACCCTCGTCCCTTGTCCTAAACTCTAATAATGTTCTTAGTATTCTGTTATCTCTCTACAAGGTCATTTGGTCCTTTTGAAGGCTGAAGAGTTCAACAAACAACCCCGAGATCCTCACCACGTCTGGCACAGTATCCCAGCCGTCAGCACCGAAGGAAAAATCTGCAGCAATACATTAATTCCCCACACACTGTACGCAGTTACTGCGGTAACCGGGAGCATTTTCCTTTGTATTCTCTGTTCCTGCCAAACAGCTTCCAGGGTAGGAAAAAAAATAAAACCTGGAAGGAGATGAAGGGAGGTTTGGGGGGGGGGTGGGGGAGGGATGGTCAAAAGAGAGAAGGATAAAAAAACCACAATTGAAGCCAAGTTACGGCCTATTTTTCCTCGCAGAAATTCAGCCTTTCTGCCTCGCTGACTCACAGAAACTGCTAAATGGGCAAAGTCTCTTGAAAGAAACAATGACTTGCTTTTACGGTGCATCTTATCAGGTCTCTCAAACATCTCAGTGTTTCAACTGATTCGTACAATTTGATGTGACTTATGTAGGCGAATGGGGGCAGCCATTTTGTGCACAACAGGATCCCATATCTAGGATCTTGGGTTAAAAATTACTGCTGAGTCTGGTTTTGGTGGCGTTGGTCGAGGGAGGTATGTTGGCCAGGGCACTGGGAGAGCACCATGACTCTTCAAAAGTGCCTTGGGATCTTTTAACTAGGGTGGGCAGATGGGGCCTTGGTTTAACCCCTCATTCGAAGGACAGCCATACAGCACAGAAACAGGCCATTCGGTCCATGCCGGTGTTTATGCTCCACACGAGCCTCCTCCCTCCCCTCTTCATCTCACCCTATCAGCATATCCTTCTATTCCTTTCTCCCTCATGTGTTTATCCAGCTTCCCTTTAAATCCATCTATGAATTTACGACGCATTGACTCATCCATACACTCCTCAGTACTGCACCGGAATGTCAACCTGGTTTATGCCCTGGAGTGGGCCTTGAACCCACAACCTTCAGATTCAGGAGGTGACAGTGTGACCGACCGAGCCCAGCGACCAACCTGGGCTGAACGAATTACGGATCCAAAGTTCAAAATGCCAATTACTTTGCAGACCCATCCCAAATGGGAGGAGTTGTAAACCAAAACCTGTGATTGGTTTTGAGGTGCAGTGTATAATACATTCTGCCCTCCCATTTCTCAAGAGGCTGGTTAATAAAACCCTTTGTTTTGTCCCCCCGCTTAGCTCCTATAGACACCAATCGTGGCCATTGGCACTGTCCAGGCTACCACATGAATGAGGTATCATGAGGCTGCCAGTGAACAGTAGGCCCAACATTCAGTGAAACCAGTGCCACTCACCGGGCCACGGTTAACCATAAGCCACTGGGTAAGACTCGCTCCCTGTCAAGAAAAGAGAAAAAAAGAGAAAAGGGAAAAGAACGACAGAAGGACAGAACTATCATTTCTATAGCGCCTTTCATGACCTCAGGAAATGTAGGAAATGCAGCAGCCAATTTGCGCACAGCAAGATCCCAGAAACAGCAATGTGATAATGACCAGATAACCTGATTTTAGGCGCTGGTTGAGGGATAAATACCGGCCCCAGGACAAATTCCCTTGCTTCAAGGCCAACCTCAGAAGACTGCCCTCTATTGCATGAGTGTGGCATTTTTTTCAAGCACACTTTAGGGGCAGCGTTAAATAAGAAATAAGGAATAGGAGCAGGAGTAGGCCATACGGCCCCTCGAGCCGGCCCCGCCAATCAATCAGATCACGGCTGATGTTGTGTTGTGGTCCTGTGAGGACAGACTTTCATCTCTGGGCTGGACTTGAACCCAGGTCCCAGAGGTGAAAGGCCATCGTCCAACTCACTGCACCACCCAGTTCCTGGTGTGATTTTTGTTTATTTTTACTTAGTGTATCGGGTGTGTGCGGTCTAAGCTCAGAGACAGTACCGGAAGGTGTGAAATGTTTGGTGCTATTATTGTGTTTTTCCGGCGATGTTTCCAGCATTGTGTCCTTGTGGTGGGACAGCTCAGCCTGGGGTTCCCTGGGCTACCAGCTGGCGGAGGCAGAAGTGTGGCAGCTTCAATGCGGTCAGATTGTATAAAAGTGCAGTGAGTTGTGTCGGCCGATGTTGTAGCCGGGGTTGAGGGAGGAATATTGTCCAGGGCACCAGGAGAATGTGCAGCTGATAATCAAATAGTGCCACCTATGTAGGGGGGCTAGGCCCTGATTTAACGTGACATCTGAAGGATAACCTTTGCACTCTGACCCCCTCGCACTGCAGGTAATTCACAATTTTTAAGAAAATATCAGGTATACTTGAGGTGGTAAGAAGTCATACAGCTCAGGAGGCCATTCAGCCCATTGTGCCTGTACTGGCTCTTTGAAAGAGCTATCCAATTAGTCCCACACCCCCTGCTCTTTCCCCATAGCCCTGCAAATTTTTCCCCTTCAAGTATTTATCCAATTCCCTTTTGAAAGTTATTATTGAATCTGCTTCCACCGCCCTTTCAGGCAGCACATTCCAGATCAGAATAACTCGCTGCGTAAAATAATCTTCTCATCTCCCCTCTGATTCTTTTGCCAATTATCTTAAATCTGTGTCCTCTGGTCACCGACCCTCCTGCCACTGGAAACAGTTTCTCCTTATTTACTCCATCAAAACCCCTTCATGATTTTGAACACTTTGATTAAATCTCCCCTTAACCTTCTCAGCTCTAAGTAGAACAATCCCAGCTTCTCCACATAACTGAAGCCCCTCATCCCTCTGGTAAATCTCCTCTGCACCCTCTGACATCCTTCCTAAAGTGTGATGTAATCAAGTTTGTTTTGCCAACAGCCCAGCAAGGCCTCATCTTTGGAAGCCAGTTCAAAAGAGATTTCAGATCAGAGAGGGGGGGGGGGAAAAAAGATAAAATAAATGCAAAAAAAAAATCACATCACAAGCTCGTTGCACAAAGGTTCCCCAAACCTTTACTGAGATCAAACCAGTCTGCATTGTGCACTTTCCTCTGGGTCAAACTGAAGAGCAACTACACTCGGTCCATAATCCCAAAAGGAGCTCAGGGAAGTGGCCGCTGGCCAGTGCTCCCTTTGTTCAGGAGGTCACGGCACTGGAATTTCATGATGTAATAGGAAGGAGAAAACAGCCCCCTCCCCTCCAGAGCGCTGCACTGTCGGAGGTGCCGTCTTTCGGATGAGACGTTAAACCGAGGCCCCGTCTGCCCCTCTCCGGTGAATGTAAAAGATCCCATGGTGCTATTTCGAAGAAGGGCAGGGGAGTTCTCCCCGGTGTCCTGGGGCCAATATTTATCCCTCAAACAACATCACTAAAACAGATTATCTGATCATTGTCACATGTCTGTTTGTGGGATCTTGCTGTGCGCAAATTAGCTGTCGCTTTTCCCACATTACAATAGTGACTACACTTCAAAAAATACTTCATTGGCCGTAAAGCGCTTTGGGACATCCTGAGGTTGTGAAAGGAGCTTTCTTTTTAGGAATTCCAGTGCTGTCCACCCTGTAGTACTGTGCCAGTCTTCATGTGTCAACCTAGATAGTGAGTGTTGGGGGGGGGTGGGGGGACACTATTCTACCAAGGGTGGCCTCACAGGCAAGCCTGATCCTGCCCTCAGTCGACGTTTACGAGATTATTTCCAGCGGGAGTCGCTGAAATCAGCTGATAATTCTCCCTCCTTAGCGAGAGGTACTGAAGTAAACTGTAGAGCTGCCGATCGCGTTACCTGCGGAGATGAGCCAACTCAGTACAGACAGGGCAGCCCACTGGGGACCCTCAGTAACACATCAGGCAATGTGCGTCTGATAATTGTACCTGCTAAGCCTCGAGGGGAATTATAACCCGGTTAGATAAACAGATTAGTTAGAGGAAAAAAAAGTGCATGATCTCCAAATATTAGGAATGGATTAAAAAGAGAGGAGGGCCCTTTATTTCCTACTGGTTTCTTTCTTCAGACCTTGAGGAACAGCTGGGGATTTATCAGCATCTGCCAATCTACAAAGAAAGAAACAAACCCTGATCCTCTAATTGGCCTCAGGATGAGCCTATTTCTACCAATTATGCACAACACACGGCGCAGTGCTGCTGCTGTGATAAACGATTGACTCCCTCACAAGCAATGGCAAGGGAGACAGACAAAAATACACATGTGCACGCGCACACACATGCACACGCGCACGCACGCACGCACACGCACACACACACACACGCGCACGCACACACACAGGCACGCACACACGCACGCACACACGCACGCACACACGCACGCACGCACACACACGCACACACGCACGCACGCACACACGCGCACGCACGCGCACGCACGCGCACACACGCACGCACACACACGCACGCACACACACGCACGCACACACACGCACGCACACACACGCACGCACACACATGCACACACACACGCACACACACACACACGCACACACACGCAGTAACAGATCTGCTGTGATGTTGCTCACAAGTCAAACCATACACCTTGTTGTAAGGACTGGAGAGTTATACTATATAATGGACAGTGTATTATCCTGCTGCTAAGGTGTAGCGGTGTCCTTTTCAAGCAAAAAAGTCTGATTAATTGTTTTGGTCAATCAGTTTAATTGTCGTTTGGTCAGGGGACTTTGCCAATTGGAAAGAGCTTGTAAATTTCAGGCTCCAGGTTAACCAGTGCCTTTCTTTCTCTTTGTTGTGTGTCCCACATCTGTAATATTTACATATACACACATTAAAAAGGCAACAGGACAACAGGCTGCCAACACACAGTCTAGACTCAGACATGAGGAACCAGCACAAACCGGACCCCAGTCGGTCCCTAAGGAATGGGAGGGGAGAGTGGAGGTGATGGGGGGACAAATTTCCTTCCTCTCTCCCTGCTCCCATCCATTAATGCGTGCATCATAATAACTTATAATACAGCAGTACTGCTGCAAATTTTATGAATAAAGTATATTTTTTGAAAAAAAAAATAATAACTTATAATACATTACTTGTGACAGCTGGAAGAAAATGGGAGTCTAGGAGTGTTTAGTGTTGCAGTCAGGAGCCCTTGGTCCAGGGACTTCCTTCTTACCTTGGTTCTCCCGTTAATCATGTAGTTCCCGAGTCTCCCCACGCTGTAGATGATCAGTTCGTCAATCCTGGCCATCAATAGCCCAATGTTGGCGCAGGCCTCCTCTTTCCCGTCCACCCAGGCGATCTTATCGCCTCTGATGTTCCTGGTGGGGATACTGAGTGGACTGACCACCTTCCCGTCCATCAGGGTCCCATTCTGATGGAGGGACAGCACCTCCAGGAGAATTTTATTGCCCAACGCCTCCCCTAGAAAATTGTCTTTGACACAAATCCCATAGCAGTTCATACAGGGCACAATGTACTTATTGACCAGTTCCTGGGTCTGGGGTCTCAGCTGCATGTCCTGCACCGTTCTGCTCAACTCGTCGTTGCCCTGGCAGCCCAAGGGGGTGATATTATCATCTTCCACCTTCTTCCTTTTGGCATCCTTGCAGGAACAGGGGGGCTCAGCGTAGCCGTTGATCAAACTCGAACTCCCATCGGTGTCCCCGTTCTCCAGCCTCCTCCTCTTGTGGCACAGATGGGGGTTGGCATCACAGCCCCCCTCGATGCCTCCTCCCTGCCACATGGGGGGACCTGGCATCAAACGGGGGCCCTCCCCGTTATCCAAGGGTCTTCCCCTGTAACTGATACCCGGAGTCTCCTGGCTGGCGGAGAGGGAGTCAAGGATGGGGTCGAGGGTGAGCAGGAGGTCCCGATGAGGAGGAGGAGGAGGAGGATGGAGGGGGAGATGCCTCCTTGCCCCACTGGTGCCAGCGGACACTGGACCCAGCTGTGAGGACACTGGACCCAGGGGGGTGCCCGCGGACACTGTATCCAGCTGCGAGGACACTGTATCCAGCTGCGAGGACACTGTATCCAGCTGCGAGGACACTTTGTCTCCAGCGCTGCCCCTGGCAGCCGAAGCCGGACACAGGAGCTCGCAAGTCGGACCGCAAGCCGCCACCGGCTCGCTGCTGAAACCCTCCAGACCCATCCGCACACCTTCCGACTCGGCGCGGTCCCAAGCCCCGGGACGTGGCTCTATTTGCCGGCGGGCCGGGCACGGGGCGACCCTTCTGCAAACATGCAACGCCCGCCGCCGTCTTAAACCCTCCGGCTGCGGATCCGCCATCTCAGCTCACGTCCCCGGGCCCGGGCCATGACTTTCCAAAATCCCGGCCGCCCTGTGACTGCGGAAAATGTGCATCTCATTCTAAAGAGTTTGCCCAGTTACACGGCATCAGTTCCTCACTGAAAGAGTGTGGATTCTTTTTTTTTTATAAAGAAAAAAACCTTAATCTTCTTTGCAAATTGCAACCGGCCGCGGCCTCCCGTGCGTTGCATTTAATTTATTGCACGGATTCGGAATTGCATTCCCCGGAGGAGGAGTCGGACAGCGAGCCCCGGAACCCCGCCACCTTTTCTCCATCAGCCCTTGTGTCAATTACACGTGCACACTCGCACCACGTGACCCGGTAAACACACACACACAATAAATCCGGGCAACGCCGGCAGGGGGCAGCACCGAGCGCTCCCGGCAGGGGGCAGCACCGAGCGCTCCCGGCAGGGGGCAGCACCGAGCGCACCCGGCAGGGGGCAGCACCGAGCGCTCCCGGCAGGGGGCAGCACCGAGCGCTCCCGGCAGGGGGCAGCACCGAGCACCCGCCGCACACTCTTAAAGGGACAGAGACCGCGCTTTGCTCATAAAGGGCCCCCTCCCCCTCCCCCTCCCCCTCCCCCCACCTCAGAGCTTCTTTCCCCTCCACTCTTTTTAGTTTAAAAGTGCAACCTGCTTCCAGGAATCTAATTTTGAAACAGAACTCTATCCGTTTCCAATTATATATGTGTATTTTTTTTTAAAACTGCAAATCTGAATAAAAACTGCAATTGCTGGAAATACACACTCGCCACCCATGGAAAAAAAGAGCAGATGGTTTTTCATGTTCTGGGTGCGGATCCTTCGCCCGATCATCAAGCCCTTAAATGCAACTTAAAACAAAAGGAGGAGGGAGAAAAACTGGTAAGAGTCAGAGGTGGGGATTACTGGTAGAAAATGCTGGAGTAGCTCAGCGAGTGAAGCAGCATCTGCAGAGCTCGCCACCACCTTCTCAAGGGGCAATTAGAGATGGGCAATAAATGCCAGCGATGCCCACATCCCATGAACGAATAAATAAGAAAGAAACAGAGTTAATGATTCAGGTCAAAGACTTTTATTGACAAAAGATCTTTGATCTGAAACGTTATCTCTGTTTCTTTCTCCACAGATGCTGCCTGACTTGCTGAGCTTCTCCTGCATTTTCTGTTTTTATTTCAGATTTCCAGAATCCGCAGTATTTTGCTTTTGATGGGGATTACTGACTCCTGTTGCACGGAGGATTTGATGGGCCAGAAGCAGGGGTGGCATTAGGACCATGCAACCCAGGCAATTGCACTGGGCCCCAATCCGGTCAGAGGTCCTGAGCAGATCCAGTGAAAGAATATCCATGCAATGGGAGCAGTGGATCCCTGAGCATTTGGTCAGTTATTTTTCTATTACCTGTTGCAAACATGTCTTTTCACCATCGCATGTGAGCGGATTCGACACCAGATTAAAAGAAAGACTTTCATTTCTATAGCGCCTTTCACAACCTCAGGACGTCCCAAAGTGCTTTACAGCCAATTAAATACTTTTGAAGTGTTGTCACTGTTGTAATGTGGGAAACACGGCAGCCAATGTGCGCACAGCAAGATCCCACAAACAGCATTGAGATGATGACCAGATAATCTGTTGTAGTGATGTTGGTTGAGGGATAAATATTGACCCCAGGACACCGGGGAGAACTCCCCTGCTCCTCTTCGAAATAGCGTCATGGGATCATTTATGTCCACCTGAGAGGGCAGACAGGGCCTCGGTTTAATGTCTCACCCAAAAGACGGCACCTCCGA